>NC_057803.1:34958432-34980915 GCF_018294505.1 Triticum aestivum
AGTACGAGACTTAATATCGATGTTTCAATTCAGTGTAGATTGTAAGATTTGAACCGAGCACCAGGCACACGGGTAATTATTTCGAATTCGTGCCATACTAAGTTTTGAAAAGTTGACATTGACTCAGTTTGTTGTGCTATTTTGTAGGTCATATGTTTGAATCCATCCAAAAGTTTTCTCACTACCAAGGTGTTCATCATATACATATGAATTTGTATTAAAAAAGTAGCATGGATACAGTGAAATGCAAAATCCACATTAGAATTGGAGATCGCTACGTGACACACACTCTAATTCAAATAAATAACTACGTGACACACACTCTAATTCAAATAACTAATTATGTGACACACACTCTAATCCACGTTAGCGTGGGTACCGTTTCGATTTTTTTTTCAAATAACTCCTCATTAATTAATTTATAGTACTCCCTATGTTCACTTTTATAAGACCTTGAAGACATTTCAGATAATGTGCAAAACAGTTCATTTTAAGTTGTCTGAAACGACTTACAAAAGTGAACGGATGGAGTATCTCGTTTCGAATGACTAATTATTGCAAGGAAAACACGGGCATGGTAATACATACAGATTCGTTTGCAAATGAAAGAAGATTCGTTTGCATTCTCAAATGTAGGCGCACCAGGCAAACCAGGGTCGTGTCGGGGTGGATGCTGCTTCAGTGCCTTAAAGGCAACTGCCTTTGGGTCACTAACATGTGGGCCAGCCACCTGTTGGGCCCATATGTCATGGACACAAAGGTAGGTGCCTTAAGGCACCGAAGCATAGTCCTCTCGGGGTGGTCGCGTGTGTCAGACGGACACGTAGCACCCAGCCACCCACCCCCCTCCCCCCCAAAAAAGGACGACAACAATATAAGTTCGCGCTTCCATGTTTCGGATTGAAATATCTGGCGGCCCCAATTCCAGCCCTGCAAAATCTCTCTTCTCCATCGTCCCCTTCTGTGCCCAGATTTCTCAAATCCCGAATTCGCTGCCAACCCTCGAATCGCCCCTCGTCTCGTCTCTTTCCCCACCGTTCCCCACCTCTGTGCCGGACGAAGATGACGAAGACGACGGCCGCGCTTCACCACCGCACCGGAGCTACCTCATCTACGCCCTCGTCCACTGCACCGGGTGGTCCACCGACAACGTCAGCCGCCGCAACCGACATGCCTCACAGACACCGAGTTCCACCGCATCAGGTGCGCTTCACCGACGTTGTCTCCTAGCTCACCGGGGCTACTTCACCAAGCACATCGTCGCACCTCTGCCCCCCGAGGCTGTTGGGGCTTCACCAACGGTCTCGTCCACCACATCATAGCGCTCCGCTGCTACTCAAGATCTGCATCCGTGCGTGGCCAGCCAACGCCAGTGCATCACCCTCAACGGCTCTGAAGTGACCCGCACTCTAGCTAGGCGAGCATGCCCAAACGCCGGCCCGAACTAGGTATCCACACATCACTCCCTTGTGCACTGTTCCGATGATGTTTGGATATCCTTTCACTGCTCTCTTAGCTTACACGCCTATGCAACTCTGACCTTAACTCTTATTTCTTCTGGAGATATCATCTGAAACAAGCAAATCCATATTTTAGCGAAGCATGACGACGGTACGGGATCTGGTACATATCCTGCACACCCGTATAACCTTGTAAGTATCTATCCTCCGGTACAACATCAAGGTCGATTCCTCTTATTTGATCAACCATTCGCCGTGTCAAAAATGTAGAGGGGGATGCAAGGAGCACAAGGCCTGCACATCCAAGCAAGTGGTAACAAGGACTTGTACATGGAATATCCCAAGCGCAAGCAGAGCTGCAGTGAGCGTGTACAACGAGCTAGCGTAAGTCCCTGCATTTCATTTAATTCATACTGGCATTCGTGTATGATTTGTGTGCAGTGGCTGATCCAAGAATTCAAGTTACCAGGGGCGAACATTTAACTTAAAAAATACGAAGGCACTTGCACTCCGGAAATCAACATAACTTGAGAAATGTGAAGCTACATGCACTTTGAAAACCAGCTAATGATCCAAAGTAGTTCAGATTATAAACACTAAATGATGCAAGCACCAAAAACACAAAATGCAACATGGTGTACAAGGACTACAAACATGGTCTGTACCTGCTTGAATTATTCATTCTCTGGCTAAAAATATCGAAGTGTAATTGCACGTATAACCAGTGCGCAAACTGCATATCAATATATCTATCCTGCACAAGTATGCCAATAGTTTGAAACAACATATTAGAAAAGTATTTATGCTATGTTGTCATGATATGGGGACTTTCTGGTAGATGGCCTCGACGTTTCCTCAAGCTATGAAAATGCACTATAATTTGCTTGTCATCAATGCCTGCAAATCTCTGTCTGTCCCTACATAGTAGATCATCATTAGACACTAAATCCTTCAATGAGCTTGCAAAATGCTTGCATTAGATCCCTCATTAGACACTATATGTTCATCACCAGGAGCATGTAAAATGTTTGCATCAAATCCTTCATTAGCAGTCTGTTCATTAGACACTTCAGGCTCAAGAACAACATGAGCTTGTATGTTAGCACCGTAAACTTGACTAGATACACCAGATTAAGTCAGTTCAGTATTGATTGGGGGAGTTATAAAAGAAGTAGAAATTGGTTTCATTTTCTCATAGATTCCCTACATACAAGCAGTTTTACAACACCGTCAGGTTTAACTATTGGCCAGAAATTGAAGAGTTGAATTAGATATAATCAGGGATGTGATGTACCTGCTCGTTGCGCATGCTACTCTTGCAAGTTGCGACTGTCCGTTTGTGCAAGCTCGATGCCATGCCCGTGCTGCCGCCGCTGCCTCCCACGCAGGCTACACCCAGGGTTGGATCTTCATCTTCTTGTCCTTCCGTTTGCTTGAAGCCCAGCGACCGCCCTCCAACGAGGGCGCGGGGAAGTGCTGTGTCGGTCTGTCCAGCGGCAGCTAGGTTAGGAGCGAACCAGACTATAGGCTAGAGCGAATGAATTGGGATTTTTCCTGGTGTTGATCGATATGGGAGGCGCTCGTTTGGGCCGCGAGCCTGCTATAGGGCCTGCCTTGCACTTATGTTATTGGCCCATCCAAATTGAAACATTTTTCTTCATTTTTTACATTGCCTGCTCGTGCGTTGGGACGAACAAAACTAGCGTGAGCCAACCTGGACGACTCAAACTAGGTGCACACTTTCTAGCCACCTGAGGCGGTCGCCCATACCAGCCCCTATGGCGGCGTCGCCCCTTTTTGCGTGTATGATTGGATAGTGAAAAATATTCCAGTGGCGCTTTTGATTTACCCACAGAATGGTTGAATTGCTTGTTTCTATGAACTGAGTTCGTCAATAATGTGAAGGATGCCAGTCTTTTCATCCTATTGTAGATTGCTTAGATCTCGATATGAAAAAAGTAATCGCATGAAATATACAGTAAAAGCCAGTGTGATGTGTTTGGCTACAACTAGTCTGACTACACGTCCTCATATAACATATCAAGGACGCACCATCTTACCAGATTAACCATTCGACATACCCATGCAGTGTGGGAAGAAAGAAGTATTGGGACTGCGTATCCAAGCAATTGATGCCATGGACTCCTTCGTACAACTTTGTAAGCGAAAAAGAAGTTGCAGTGTGCCTGTACAAAGAACTAGCGTAAGTTCAGTTACCTGCTTATCAGAATTTTAGTTAGCCACTTATTGCAAAATTGTTCAATTACGTTGCTTGGCTTAATTTAGTTTGCTACTGATTACATAATGGCACAACCTGTTAATCATATTGTAGACTGCGCCTATCTATGTGTTTGATACTTACTGTTAAGAATTACCTGTTTGCCTTAACTGAAATATCTACTTGTTTGTTTAACTACTTTGCTGCTGCAACAGCGGGTTACAATGATGTTAATAACTACTTTTCAGCATCCAATTGAAACTCTTTAATTCCTTGTTTGTTTAACTGGTTTGCTGTTATAACTCCCAGTTGAGATGTTTTGCTAACTTCAACTTTTCTAAATCCAATCGGAACTTTAATGGCAAAACAGGTTAGCCCAAGAGCAAAGAGCGAGGTCCCCATGGACATTGCATCATCCCACACTAGTGGCACCGGCCCAATCGTGCATTATGAATTGCCAACTACTGATGCTCTAGAGGCTAAACTAGTGGTAGAGAGAGATTCTGCTTCTGCACTTAGAGATGAAGTTGACATGTTGAGAAGCAAACAACACAATCACAAGCAGTACTCAAGACAACAATTAAATATTTGGTGGATTTCAAAACAAAGCAAGCTGAGACTGACCAGATTGTTAAGGTCTTGAAGGAAAAAAGGAAATTAAATTCCTACTTGGTAAATCATACGTGAAATGTTCTTTCCGTAGTTGAATAACCTTTGTGTTGTCTGTTCATGTAATCAATCAAACCATTTGTTTTAGAGATCATATAATAATTGTTTTTTTGTTTGTAATTTTATTTGAGCACAAGTCTGTATTAATTGATAAGACTCGGAGACATTTCATTTGGATTGTTGTGCCAGACCAACAAATTTGCCAATCGGGCTGAATGTGCATTCAGCAATAGTAGTATAGATGGACCATAAGTGGCACGCATCGGAAAGGGCCAAGATGCTGGCTAAAAAAAGGATGTTGTTGTAGCCAAAAAAAATAAAGCGGCCTGGCTTATGTATGTTAGTTGATATTATTGATCCATATACTCTATAAGTGTTTATATGTCTGTTAGTTCCGTACATTCTTGGTTGATTGACTCGGTATTTGAATCTTGATACATCGCTTGTGTACATATCTAAATGGGAGCACACATTATGCTGCGTGTGACATTTGAGTTGGACATGAAGTGTTCCAAATATTCAAATTCACCTTAAACTGGATTCTAGTTTCTGAATTTGAGTATCGACATTTGTAAACCATATTCATATATGACAGTGGAATACATCTTTGTCGTCCTTTTGAAGATATATAAAAACACATAGAATGATTTATAAAGATTCATATAGGAATACAAAATGGATTCGAATTTAGTTGCCAGGGTAAACGTGGATGCTTATTGTCACAAAATTCGAAAGAAACAACAAAATGTTCACTCCCACATCGGCTGCCCAAAGCCAAGTGTTTGGGAGAAGGAAATTACTGTCTACCCATTACACGGACAATCCATCGGCCCGATTTCCACTGCTCTAAATAGGGGTAGGTTAGTAACTTCAATTAGACGTGACACGACTGCCTCTGAGCCCATTCCGACACGGTGGGCGTGAAACATGGGCGGCAAACTCATTTGATCCAAGCTCGTCCGAAAGACCTCTATTTCTCCCTCCATTCCCCATTCATACACGATGGGTGGCAAAACACCCTCTCCTCGTCCGAAATAGATGTAGGCTAATATTTTAAATAGGGGCAGATGTGTAACTTCCATCAGACGTGACACAACCGCCCTACCTGTCAGCCCCGTTCATACACCGTGGGCGCCAACCGTGGGTGGCAAAACACCCTCTCCTCGCCCGAAATAGTTACCGGCAAATATTTGGGAGATGCGAGATTACCGTCCTATCCCCAACCGATGAGACGTCCAAATTTGAAATGGGGGATAAGTTCGTAACTTTCCCATATTTCAGACAGGCACGTCCCAAAAACATGGTTCCTCGTGCCTCTCCCTCCATTTTCCCATTCATACACCGTCCGTGTTAGAACACCCCATTCCCACACCAGCATTTGTCCGCCACCCCATCCATCGCCACCGTCCTCCACCACATCCATCACCACTATCGGTGTCAAAGCCGGCGGATCTCGGGTAGGGGGTCCCGAACTGTGTGTCTAAGGCGGATGGTAACAGGAGGCAGGGGACACGATGTTTTACCCAGGTTCGGGCCCTCTTGATGGAGGTAAAACCCTACGTCCTGCTTGATTTATTCTTGATGATATGAGTATTACAAGAGTAGATCTACCATGAGATCGGAGAGGCTAAACCCTAGAAGCTAGCCTATGGTATGATTGTATGTTGTCTTACGGACTAAAACCCTCCGGTTTATATAGACACCGAAGGGGGCTAGGGTTACACAAGGTCGGTTACAAAGGAGGAGATATACATATCCGTATTGCCTAGCTTTCCTTCCATGCCATGTAGAGTCCCATCCGGACTCGAGACGAAGTCTTCAATCTTGTATCTTCATAGTCTAATAGTCCGGCCAAAGGATATAATCCGGCTGTCTGGATACCCCCTAATCTAGGACTCCCTAAGTAGCCCCCGAACCAGGCTTCAATGACGATGAGTCCGGCGCACAGTTGTCTTCGATATTTCAAGGCGGGTTCTTCTCCATCTTCCGAACGTTTGTAAAGCAGTGTCCGGTCCCATAAATGTTTGGACCTCTTGGCTTCTGTGCCCAATAAGGGCTATCTCCCATGCGTCAAATGAATACGAGGCGCCAGGGCGTTTTTACATTCACCCCCTAGCCAAATAAATAAATTGTCTATTAAAGGGATGGGTATCCTTAGATCCAATCCATACCATCCTCCCCCAGCGAGAATCCATCAGAGCGCGTTTTGGAAAGATCCATTCCAGCATGGCCGACCTCCGCAGCTCCTCCTCCCGCCCCCGTAGCCCTAAACTCGGTGATTGGGAGAGGTGTTCAGTCCCGCACAGTCGATTAGTCGAACTGCAGACTAAGGGATTTCTCCCTCCGGTGTATATGGTGCTCGTTCGAGCCGGGCTTGCCACCTACAATGGCGGGGAGCAAGCGGAGAGCTTTCCCTGCCCCTCTATGGGGGAACGGGTCTGCCTTGTTCCCTATTTATTAAGAGGACTTGGATTTCCAATTCATCCGTTCCTCCACGGGCTCCTGGAGTTCTATGGCCTCCAATTACACAATTTCACCCCCGCCTCCATCCTACATATCGCCGGCTATGTTGCTCTCTGCGAGTTATTCCTGGGCTGCGAGGCTCACTTCGAGCTGTGGAAAAGGCTATTTTGCCTCGTCCCTCACAAACAGAGGGGGTCACTTTATCAATTGGGCGGAGCCTAAATATGGCGCATCGCCGATATCGAATACCTGTCCGGTACCCTGAATAAGTCGTCCGAAGACTGGCCTTCAGAATGGTTTTATATGGAGGATGTTCCCCTTCCGGACCCTGTTCGGGCGGGGTCTTCCTGAGTTCAACAATGCTCCTATGAAGAAACGCCAAAGTTGGCGCCCACGGAGCCCCCAGGTGGAAGACAATGGAGAAGTCCTCTATCTGATGAACCGGATTAAAGCACTGGCTCGATCAGGATTGACAGTAATCGAAGTTATGTCGATTTACATAATGCGGGGAGTGCAACCACTTCAATATCATGGACACCCCTTGTGGTGTTTTAACAGGGCGGATGATGCCACCCGCTGCGGGCGTAAGGGTCCGGATAATGCTGCCGCTTTAGCGAAAATTCTATCTGAATTGTTCAAGGGTGAGGAAGAGGAGTCCACCAGCATCAAGCCACGGGATGGATTCTCTATGTACAATCCTCCAAGCTGGGTAAGTTATATACCCCTACTCCCATTTCTCCCGCATTCTTTGTCGTAAGTATTCACCTTGCCACTTTGCGGCAGGAACTGCGAAAAGCCATAAAGGAGGCCAGCAGCCCTTCTCCACAACCAGAGGACCCTGACCGGGCCCTCGACTCCGGACTTGAAGAAGATCCGGTTATATTCGTGGAGCTGATAGACCGGCGGTTCTATCAGTTAAGCTGCAATGATGCCATGGTGGCCATTACGGCTGACTATCCCGGACTGCTCCCTGCATCGCACGTAAGAAAAACCAAAAATCCCAACTCCAAATACTAGGATCCCCTTTTAGACACTTCACCCACCATATACACATGGCATTTTTACAGGGAAGGCATTCGGGACGCCCTGCCGAACCCGCAGCAACTCGCCAGCAAGAGGCACCAAGGCCGGGTAGGCCAAAAAGGAAGGCGGTCAGGACAGAGACGCCGGTGCAAAGGTATGACAAAAACCCCGCTCCGTGGTTGTCGTCTTTCTCAAAATATAATGACGCCCGTGTTTCTTTAACAGAAAAAACACTCACCGGAATATGTCCGGCGATGTTACTAATCACGCTTCCACCAGTCGGGCGCCAGGACCGGACATAGAGGCGGAAACCGATATGGGGCGGGCGCCGGATACCCCCCCTACAGAGGATGCGGATAGATTATCCGCTACAAACTCAGAAGTGGAAAGCGCCATGAATCATAGGCACCACCGGGCCGTACTCCGTGACGCTTGTTTCTCACCAGAGGCATTTGATGCCTTCAATTCTGGAGAGGCGTACCTTCGAGCTGCTCAAGATGGTCTAGCCAGAGCCACAGATCAGTATGTAAAGGATGTACAGGTAAGTAAATCTGACGATTTATATGTATCAGTAGCCCCTGATACTTGAAATAGTTAGCAGAACTCATTTAAGGATCATCTTTATTATGCAGGTTCTTATAGAGAAGAATACTAGGCTGTCACAGGAGCTAGAGGAATGCAAGACCCAACTGCGGGCCGCTGTTGCCGCACTGGAGGAACCGAAAAAGTCACCCATTGGTAACATTTACTTTAAAAAATGATGGTCACCATATAGTGTGCGGCGTGGCTGCAGATCTAACAATAAATGTTGCAAATGAATCCGGAGAAGTCCGAAGGACCAGCATGTTATGCGACAGCTAGAGGCTGGCAAACGCGTGCTGACTGAGGTTAGGCGGGAGAAAAACAATCTCCAAGACACCAATATCAAGCTGAGCGTGGAACTAAAAGACGTTCGAGCCTAGCTTGCAGACTCCGAGAAGGAGAATAAGCGGCTTCGGCGCGGCATTTTCAGTAAGGGCTTGAACGAATCCTTTTAAAGGAGTTCGGCGAAGAAGCCGGCTAACAACGTTATGTCTGTAGGTACGCTGACGGCTCGTCCCACGGAGGAAATGTCTGGGTTTGTGGGTGATCTTCTATTCGAGCTCTCACATCTGCACGAACAAGTTCGGCAGGTGATGCAAGGTGTTTCCCAGGCCTTGTGGCCATCCGTCTGCCTGCCAGAGGGCGTTGCAGAGCTTACGAAGAAGCTCAAGGGAGCACGGCGGCGCTTCCGATTATGGAAGATATCGGCCTGCCGACAGGGTGCCAGAGAAGCCTGGGCCATGGTGAAGACGCGGTATACCAAGGCAGACCCAAATCACATGGCCGAGGTCGGACCTGTGGGGCCCGACGGAAAAGAGATCCCCGTTAGCTTAGTTTATGGGCAAGTAGAATTAGCCGCAAAGAATTCCCAACAGGATTGTAAGCTAGACCACCTGTTGGATCATATAGAAGAGGAATTTAGTCAGTCTGCATGACTATGTAATTAAAGTGACATGTATAATGCCTTCTAGCCGGATTGTAGATCATTTGTCTTGGTGGACCTTTTCGCTTCAACCTCGGGACCCGATAGTCCGGAGTGTATCCGAATACCCGCTCAGTTATATAAGAACCGGGGTATGCGTGGAGACCAGGCGTAGGGGTCATTAGTGCTTGAACAGACAAGTGCCCAACTAGTTATGTTATATTACATTGGTAGTAAGAAACATCTTCCAGGGAGAATAGTTCCGTTAAGGGTTCCTTTCCTTGGGTAAGCATGCCCTAAAGTGCATGTCCGACTGCGATAGGAAACGCAGGAAAAACATCTGGGGGCAGATATGGACAATAAATAAAAATCATCTTTTGTTCACCGACCGAATATTCCCTTAAGAATGCTAGCTTTCGGCTTCACCCAGTCTGAGGTACACATCCGGCTGACCCGGTAGTAACAATTGCAGAGGTGCTCCCCTTATGCCCTAGGCGAATTAACGGGAACGTAGGGCATAAATACAAGAGCCAGGCAACCCAGCTTGGCCAAAACTTAAGTCATATCGATGCATAAAATGGCGAAAAAAGGTACATGCGGAAGCATGACACATGTGCGGGGCCTGAGGCCAAGATAAATAATTAAGCTTCTGTGAAAGAAGCCCCCAGGTATGATGAGCACGGCTAGCGCATCTATAATGTGCAAGCGAGGCACAAGTTGGCCCTTGAAGGCCTAAAGAAAGAATAAAAGAAAGGAAGAAAGGAAAACAAGACAGATAATGTATATGCAAAAATGGACGAAGGGAGGGGACGAACATAGAGTCCGGTGCTAGGCGTAGAATCTTCGGAGCCTGGCCGCGTTCGATGGGTTCCTCTCGAGTCGACTAGTCGATGCATCATGCAGTCGGTACGCTCCACCGGTCAGAACTTGGTCAATAATGAGGAGACCTTCCCATTTGGGCTCGAGCTTGTTCTTTTGCTTATCCGGCAGGCGTAGAACTAGTTCGCCAACGTTATAAGTTTTCACCCGTACTTCTCTGCTTTGGTATCTGCGAGCCTGTTGCTGATAAAATGCGGAACGGGCTTTGGCTACATCGCGCTCCTCCTCCAGGGTGTCCAGACTGTCCTGTCGATCGAGCTCGGCTTCTCTTTCTTCGTACATGCGCACTCGAGGTGAGTCATGAGTTATGTCATAGGGCAAGACTGCCTCTGCATCGTACACCATAAAGAAGGGTGTATATCCGGTACTACGATTCGGCGTGGTCCGCAGCCCCCAGAGTATGGAGTCGTGCTCCTCTACCCAATGCGTGTTAGACTCCGTTAAGGAATGCACTAATCTGGGTTTAATGCCGCTCATTATAAGACCGTTTGCTCGCTCGACTTGGTCGTTGGTTTGTGGGTGATAGACTGAAGCATAATCAAGCTTGATGCCCATTTTGCTGCACCAGAGTTTTACCTCATCGGCTGTGAAGTTTGTGTCGTTGTTAGTGATGATGTTGTGGGGTACGCAATAACGGTGTATGACCCCACATATGAAGTCTATCACTGGTCCGAATTCAGCTGTTTTAACAGGTTTGGCCTTTATCCATTTGGTGAATTTATCCACCATGACCAGTAAGTATTTTTTCTTGTGGGTTCCCCCTTTAAGGGGTCCAACCATGTCAAGCCCCCAGACCACGAAGGGCCATGTAATGGGGATTGTTTGGAGGGCGGTGGGTGGCATGTGGCTTTGATTTGCAAAGATCTGGAAACCGGCGCAACGTTGGACCAAGTCTTATGCATCTGCCCGGGCCGTTGGCCAATAGAATCCTGTACGGGAGGCCTTGATTACAAGAGCCTGAGCTGCGGCGTGGTGACCGCCGAGTCTGGCGTGGATTTCTGCGAAAAGTTTTCTCCCTTCCTGTTCGGAGATGCACCTTTGAAGGACTCCGGTAGTGCTTTTTTTATACAATTCTCCCTCGTGGACCCTGTAGGCCTTAGATCGCCGCACTATGCAGCGTGCCTCATTTTGGTCCTCCGAAAGTTCCTGCCTAGTTAGGTAGGCCAGGAATGGTTCTATCCACGGGGCTATAATGGCCATTATTACATGGGCTGAAGGTGTTATTTCGGTGGCGGAGCCTCCGATTGTGTCAGAGTGTTCGGTATCGGGCATTTTGGCCGGGTCCGGACTATTGTTACCGGTGTCCCCTTCCCATACTACGGATGGCTTGAACAGCCTTTCCAGAAATATGTTGGGGGGGACCGCATCGCGTTTTGCACCGATGCGGGTGAGGATATCCGCCGCTTGATTGTTTTCCACATGGTGAAATTCGAGCCCCTCGAACCGAGCTGACATTTTTAGGACGGCATTTCAGTAGGCCACCATTTTCGGATCCTTGGCGTCAAGGTCTCCATTTATTTGGGATATTGCAAGGTTTGAATCCCCACACACCTGCAGGCGTTGAATGCCCATGGAGACTGCCATCCGAAGACCATGCAACAGAGCTTCGTATTCGGCTGCGTTGTTGGAGTCTCTATACAATATTTGCAGTACGTACTGAACGGTATCTCTGGTTGGGGACGTCAGGACGACGCCAGCCCCTAGACCAGCCAGCATTTTAGAACTATCGAAGTGCATGATCCAATTGGAGTATGCTTCATACTCTTTAGGGAGTTCGGCCTCCGTCCATTAGGCGACAGAGTCGGCCAATACTTGCGACTTAATGGCTCGTCGAGGTTTGTATGTTATGTCGAATGGGAGGAGCTCAATGGCCCATTTAGCAATCCGTCCCATAGCGTCGCGGTTGTTTACAATATCATTAAGTGGCACTTCCGAGGCTACTGTAATCGAACACTCTTGAAAGTAGTGTCACAGCTTCCGGGATGCCATGAATACCGCATAGGCTATCTTTTGATAATGTGGGTACCGTGATTTGCATGGAGTGAGGACGGTGGATACATAGTATACCAGCTTTTGAAGAGGGAATTTATGTCCATCAGCTTCTCGTTCGACGACGAGCACTGCGCTTACAACTTGATGAGTTGCCGCAATGTACAACAGCATTGGTTCGCTGATATTTGGCGCGGCCAGGATTGGGTTGGTTGCCAAATGGCCTTTATTTCTTCCAATCCAGCTGTGGCAGCGTCCGTCCACTCAAAGTGTTCGATGCGCCGAAGGAGGCGATAAAGCTGTAAACCCTTTTCTCCTAAGCGGGAGATAAAGCGGCTTAGAGCCGCCACGCATCCAGTTAACTTCTGGATTTGATTGAGGTCTGTTGGGGTAGCCAACTGTGACAAAGCTCGGATTTTGGACGGATTAGCTTCAATACCTCTACTGGAGACAATGAAACCCAGGAGCTTTCTGGCTGGTACGCCGAAAATGCATTTTTCTGGATTGATCTTGATGTCGTATGTTCGGAGGTTGTCGAATATGAGCCTCAAGTTGTCTATCAAAGAGTCGACATGTTTGGTTTTGACGACCACATCGTCTACGTATGCCTCTACTGTTTTGCCAATTTGTTTCTCCAGACATGTCTGAATCAAGTGCTGATATGTTGCGCCGGCGTTTTTGAGCCCAAAAGGCATTGTGTTGAAACAGAAGGGACCGTATGGTGTGATGAATGTCGTTGCGGCTTGGTCGGACTCCGCCATCTTGATTTGGTGGTAACCGGAGTATGCGTCGAGGAAACACAATGACTCGTGTCCTACGGTAGCGTCGATAATTTGATCGATGCGGGGGAGGGGGAAGGGATCCTTTGGGCAAGCTTTATTGAGGTCCTTAAAATCGACACAAAGGCGCTAGGATTTATCCTTCTTTGGTAACATCACCAGGTTTGCTAGCCAGTTCGGGTGTTTTATCTCTTTGATGAATCCGGCCTCCAATAACTTGGCTAGTTCCTCTCCCATGGCATGTCTCTTAGGTTCGGAGAACCGCCGAAGAGCTTGCTTGACCGGCTTGAATCCCTTTAGGATATTGAGGCTATGCTCGGCCAGCCTGCATGGGATTCCTGGCTTGTCTGAGGGTTGCCAGGCGAATATGTCCCAATTCTCGCGCAGGAACTCTCGTAGTGCAGCGTCCACGGCGGGGTTTAACTGTGCCCCGATGGAGGCTGTTTTTGTAGGGTCCGTTGGCTGGACTTGGAATTTGACTATTTCATCCGCTGGTTTAAAAGAGGTGGACTTGGATCTCTTATCGAATATCACGTTGTCACTGTCCACTCTGGAGCGCAGCGTGGTTAATTCCTCGGTCGAGAGGGCTTCGAATAATGCCTCGAGGGCCAGTGCGGCTGTTCTGTTTTCGGCGCGGAGTGCTGTGTCCGGATCACTGGCGAGGGTGATGATTCCGTTGGGCCCGGGCATTTTGAGCTTCATGTACCCATAATGGGGTACGACTTGGAAGATCGTGAACGCCCCACGTCCTAAAAGGGCGTGGTATCCACTGCTGAACGGGGCCACTTGAAATGTAATTTCTTCGGACCTATAATTCTCTAACGTACCGAATACCACATCTAGTGTGATTTTCCCAGCGCATCGTGCCTCCCGACTGGGTATAATTCCCCTGAAGGTTGTGCTACTTTGCTCAATGCGGTTCCAGCCTATTTCCATTTTTTGAAGAGTTTCCTCATAGATGAGGTTTAATCCGCTGTCGCCGTCCATGAGTACTTTGGTGAGTCGAAAGCCGTCCACAATTGGACTGAGGACTTGTGCGGCTGGTGCTCAGGCTGTTCGGAATTTAGGTTCATCACTGGCATTGAAGGTAATAGCCGTGTCACTCCATGGATTTATTGCTGTTACGTGGCAGATTTCGGCCATGCCGCGGAGTGTTCGCTTGCGCCTATTATTTGACGCAAAGGTCTCAAAGACTGTTAACACCGTATTGTTATCCACGGGATGGTGCTCTGTGGCATTTGGGATAAGAAGATCCTCACCACTTTTGGCCACATGCCGGAGTATCCAACATGCTCTAAGGCTGTGCGTTGGTATTGTATCCGCTGTACTATGAATTTTGCAGGGTCCGTTAAGCCATCCCTCCAGTACGGTTCCATGCCCTGTGGAGGATTTTTGATTCTTTGCAACTAGCTTGGGTGTCTTATGATAGTGCACCCTTTTACTTCAGACTGGGTGTGTATTCGGAGCCGGATTATCCCAAAATTTTGTTTCGGTTTTCCAGGCGTTTTCCATCGCACAGTACTTTTGTACTATGGAAGCCAAGTCAGCGAAGCGTGATATGTCACGGCGACTTAAGGCGTTAAGGATTCCCTTGTCTATGCAATTATTGCAGAAAAGTGAGACTGCATCTTCCTCGCGACAGTCCTTAACCTTGTTCATCACAAGGAGGAATCTTGCCCAATAATGATGTACTGTTTCATGGGGTTCTTGCCTGATGTGGGAAATATCATTTATGTTTGGGTGGGTGGGTGGATTTGAGTCCGAACCCCTACCCGATCTAGACCCAGGGGCCGGGGAGTTTCCAATCTTGGAAGTTCGGGTTCCGGAGTGTTACCCGATAAGTCTGGCCCGCTGCCTGATTCTAGGTTCGGGTCTTGGGTGATGTCCTCTCGTAAGCGGGTATCCGGCTCGGAGAGCTCAAGAATCCGGACATAATTAGTCCTCAAAATAGAGGAAGAGTTGCCGCATTGTTCCTCCACCACCACAACGTGATGGGTGACCGATGGAGAGTTAATCTCCCTTTGATCGGGTTTAAGCCCAATCCGATCATAGTCCGTACCGACTCCCAAGGCGGCGATGCGGTCCAAGAGTTTGTTTAGGGAAGAGAGCTCCATTGGATCCATCTGCTTGGCGACTTCCGAGCCGATGTAGAGGCTATTTTTGATGACCCGAGAAGTCATCGTCGGTGCAGCGCCCGAACGGGCGGTCATGACGAAACTGCCTAGCCGGAGAGTTTGGCCGACAGCCAGAGCTCCCCCGGCGGTAATGTTCCTTTTAACAACGAGACGAGGCATCCTTCCTTACGGCGACATCACAGAGGAACTCTCAATGAAAGCACCAATGTCGGTGTCAAAACCGGCGGATCTCGGGTAGGGGATCATGAACTGTGCGTCTAAGGTGGATGGTAACAGGAGGCAGGGGACACGATGTTTTACCCAGGTTCGGGCCCTCTTGATGGAGGTAAAACCCTACGTCCTGCTTGATTTATTCTTGATGATATGAGTATTACAAGAGTTAATCTACCACGAGATCGAAGAGGCTAGACCCTGGAAGCTAGCCTATGGTATGATTGTATGTTGTCCTACGGACTAAAACCCTCCAATTTATATAGACACCGGAGGGGGCTAGGGTTACACAAGGTCGGTTACAAAGGAGGAGATATACATATCCGTATTGCCTAGCTTGCCTTCCACGCCAAGTAGAGTCCCATCCGGACATGAGACGAAGTCATCAATCTTGTATCTTCGTAGTCCAACAGTCCGGCCAAAGGATATAATCCGGCTGTCCGGATACCCCCTAATCCAGGACTCCCTCAGCCACCGTCCTCCACCATGCCGGAGCGCCTACCAAGACCGCGTCGTCCACTGCTAGAGATGTACGTTTCTCATCCACGGCGACGGACCAATAGCCTTGCATCGCGTCCTCTCGCTTTATCGGCGATGTCGTCCTCTTTGCCGGGGCCGCTCACACGACCTTCTCTTCCACCGCAACGGGACTTATCCCCTGATGCACCCGTCTACCATCGCAGATCTGCTTCAACGCCACCGACAGCCATCGCACCCCCGATGCCTACACGGCGCCACAAGAGAGGTGGTACTTCATATCTCCTCAACTTTTTGATCTCAACCAGAAAATAGATCTTAACTTGGTTACTCTACTTTCTTTTCATATCTTAGAATTTAGTTCTTAGTTCGAAGCAAACAATGGATGCTAAATATCATTTCTTTGGTTTGCAGCTTCAAATCTGCCATGGCACAGCCATAATACAATTTAATTGATCATGCTTAGGGTTTAATTGATGGGGCAATTAGCTTTGTGCCCCTAGTTGTGTCCCCCTCGTCTGTTTTACCCCTAGTTTGAGAAAGTCACCGGTTCTGTCCACACCACTTTGGAATTCTTTCGTTTTTGCCCTTCCGTCACGGCTCCACTTGGTCAGCGCCGTTTAACCACATACGGCGCTCCGTTTTGGACCCTGCTTGCCCCCCGCTAGGACAGAACCCACTCGGGCCCATCTCACTCTCATCCCCACTCTCTCTCCGTTCCCACTCTCATGAACCCTAGCTAGGAGGCGACGGCGGCGACAGCGTTGACGACTGCGGTGCCCGCGGTGACTGTGGAGATGGTGGACGACGGTGACGGCAGCGGTGCCACCTACGGCGACCGCGGCCGCAAGGCAAGGATGGTGGACGACGGCGACGGCAGCGGTGCCACCTGCGGCGCCCGCGGCCTCAAGGCAAGAATGGTGGACGATGGTGACGGCAGCGGTGCCACCTGCGGCGTCCGCGGCCAGAAGGCAAGGACACGGTCGCAGACAACATTAGGGTAAGTCCCCCCATCCTAGATCTGTTGTTTCTTCCTCCCCTAGATCCCAGATCTGTTGTTGTATGTTGATATCATGCCCTGTTTGCATAGGATTGATCCGGCTAGTGTCGTGGTTCTAACTCTGACAGTGATGTAGGGGGGTATGTATGGAGAGGCTAGATCTTAGCTATGAAGGAGTTGTAAGCACAAGAGGATACGAGTTCAGGCCCTTCTCGGAGGAAGTAACAGCCCTACGTCTCGGTGCCCGGAGGCGGTCGACTGAATTATGTGTACGAATAACAGGGGTGCGAACCCTTGATACTGAGGAGGGGGTGGCTTATATAGAGTTCGCCAGGCCCCTCCAGCCCTCAGTAATGCAAGGTTTAATGTACATTAAGACTGGGGGTTACTAGTAACGCCCCTAATAAAGTGCCATGATGACCATAAAAGCTACTTAATGACCGACCGTTTGCGTGCAGGGTGACTTTAGATCTCCTGGCAGTCGAGTGGTTGGATCTTGGTCGAGTGATTGCTTCGTGGTCGAGTGTCTTGAATCCGTCGAGTGGGATGCCTCCAAGTCGATTGAAAGGTGACTTCTTCTAGGGATGTCCTTGGGTAGGGTACTTAGGACAGGTCCATGCCCCTACCCTAGGTACATAGCTTCATCATTAGCCCCCGAATGGATCGAGGTTCGAGTGGGGAAGGAGTTGGGGATCTTTCCGACTGGTTCTTCATGTTGTATGAACGTCTTGTTTTGGATCAATTGTCACGGATGACGTCGTCAACTTCTTTCAGTCGCCTTGATCCATTCTTGGCTTCTTGTCGAGTGAATTTCTTTACTTGTGAAGTTCCGAGTGACAGTGTGAAAGGGATCTTCTGTTTGACGAGTTGTTCTGCGGCCCACGGATTTTGCGGGATTTGAATTTCGGGAAGCACGCGGGACGGGGGCGGCCGCAGTAATTGGATGGGATAGGATGGAAGCTCCTCGATCCCCGTGCCACCCTTTTCGCCACGTACCGCGTGCGCGCCTGTTGCGGGATTTGACGGGATTGCCTGGGCCTACCAGTCAGCCACTCGGAAGCGACCTCTTATAAGCTGCCGGCTCGGGACCCCCGAACAGTGCGCCTTCACTTTTCCCCCTTCCTTCACAAGATCCTCCGCCACCTCCGCTCTGACCTTGGTGCCGTAGGTCCGTTCGAGCTTCGCCGGCGACGATGGTGAAGGAGAAGACGTCGGCTCTGGAGCGCGCGAAGAAGGCGGCGGTGCAGGGGAAGAGGAAGAAGTCCGCTCGGGGCGGATCTTCCTCGAGGACTGCTCTGCCCAAGGATTGGATCTAGGGCGACTAGATGCCGTCAGTGATTCGGCAGGATGATCTCGATGATCTGGTCGAGGGGGGATTCATTCCCCATGAATCTGCGTGCCTCCCGGGGAAAGAAGTCGAACCCCAGCCTCTTGATGGTGAGTGCGTCCTCCTCACCACCCATATCGATCGTGGATTCTCTCTGCCTCCTCATCCTTTTTTCCGGAGCTTCTTGAACTTCTTTGGAGCGCAACTCCATCACTTTACTCCCAATTCTATTGTGTATCTTGCTGCTTTCGTTTCCTTGTGTGAAAACTTCTTGGGTTGCCGCCCCCATTGGGGACTCTTCAAGCACATCTTCACTTGCCGCTCTCAGTCGGTCAAGAAGGCCAAGTCGAGTGATGAACGGACGCCCAGCTGTGCGGGGGCCTAGCGATCCAGATGAGGGGAAAAGTTCCTTTCCGTCTATCACTTTTCCCGAGTCAGTCCGTGGGTGGCAGTCGACTTGGTTTTACTATAAAGACCAGGTGACCCCAGGACAGTTGATTGGGCTTCCACCTTTTTCTCTGAATTGAGCACAAAAACCTGCCTCTCTGAAAGTGACGCCAAAGGAAAAGGTGCAAGACAATGTGCTGGTCGGTCAAATGGTTCAGCTTGTCCACGAGGGTGTGACTGGCATGGACTTGTTGGAAGTCTTCCTTCGGAGGCGCATCCAACCGCTTCAGGCTCGTGACCACCCGATGTGGCTGTACTCGGGTCTCAAAGACACCACTCGGATTCACCCAGAGGAGGTCACTGACGAGATGTTGGAAGGGTGGCTGTCGAGTATCACAGGGAACAAGGACAACCCCCGAGGAGCCAGGAGGATTCCTCCACTCGACCAAACATACGAAGTGGATAAGGTCTGACCTTGCGTTTCCGACTGTGATCTTGCTTTCTTTATTTGTTCTCTTTGGATCAGTCGATTGACTTTTGTCTTGTTTGTTGTCCTCTAGGCCACTACTGAGATGTACTCGACACCCAATGGAGCACAGGAGCAGGCCGAGGAAGGAGAGGCGAGCGGAGGCGAAAGTGGAGACGAGAGAGAAGATTGGGAACCTGACGGCGAAGGAGAGGGGGATGACGACGACGACTCCAGTGAAGAGGAGGAGGAAGAAGTCGAACCTCCCCGCTCGGAACGGCGATCCAAGCTTACACACGACCCTGTGCGGGAACGTGGTAAGGCGACTGTCCCTGTTGGGCAGTCATCGAAGCGCCCTCGGACCTCATCTCCAGCGCCGACAGAAAAAGCTCCCAAGCACCCACGCGCGACACCGTCCAAGCCGCCCAAGGCTCTGCCCAAGATGAAGATGACTGTCCCCACCATTTCTGGGTAATAGTAGAATTTGTTTTCCTTTGTCGAACGTGACGGTCTCTTGGTCGACTCATTGAATAAGCTGACTGACTTTCGAAATTTGCAGTGCTGCCACCTCGGAGATCTTCGCCAAGGACGATGATCAAGAGATGGAAGACGCTGTTACCTCCAACCCCGGTACGATTACTGATGCTCTGCTTTTAGTCGACTGACGATTTCTTGTAATTCTGGTCGATTGGATTTTTCTTGTAGCTCCTCCTCATGTCATTGACCTCCCTGATGATGACGACGAAGTGCCGCTGAGGGCGCGAAGGAACAGGAGGGCGCCGGCTGGCAAGACCCCACAAACTACTCCGGCGCCTGAGGCCGCAGTCCGGGAGGGTGGTGATACCACTCGGGCTTCTGTGACCTTCGCTGAACCTCTGACGAGTGTCCGGCCTTCGACGTCGACTGCAAATCCGCCTTCGCTTTTTTCCACACATACCATGTCCCTGAGGACCAAGTGGGTGCCGCTAAAGAGGCTATACGCCAGGCGGGGATCATGATGGAGCAAGTGAAGGTGGTTCGGGAAGCCAGCCAAGCAGCTTATGACGTGAGTTCATCTCTTCAGAGCAACGTCCAAGTCAGTCGATTCACCGCTTGTTCTGTTAGGATATGCTATCTGAAGAATCTCTTTTCCGAAGATCTTTATATCTGTACACCCACTGGGTGTGTCTATTAATCTTTTTGACGAGTGGGGGCACGCTAAGTGCACCCACTGGGTGTAGTCCCCGAGACTACGGTGGACTGCTGGCAGTCGACTGTAGTCTTTATATTGTGTTGCTTTAGCTGAACCTCTTCACTCGGTCTGGTCAGGCCATGTCGAATGGAACTGTACACGGTCGACTGCGGGCAGTCAATTTTTTTTGGTCGAACCAGTGGGGGCACGCTGAGTGCACCCAGTGGGTGTAGTCCCCGAGACTACTGTCGAATGTTTTTGATTCGGCTATAGTCTTAGAAACGCCATCATTGTCTCTTGGTTACTTGGAAGCAACTTATCTTGGATGTCTGTCGACTGATTTTTTGCAGAAATCCTGCGAACTTGTGGCTCGCTACACTGAGTTGGAGAACAAACACATCCAGCTGAACCTTGACTTGAAGCTTGCTCAGGAGAACTTGCAGAAGGTGAGGGACGAAGCAAAAGGTATGGCTGGTGAGCTTTTGTCGACTATCCTTTCTTTCTGGCCGTCCTCGATGTTGATCTCACTTGCTGTTTCACAAACAAAATGGAGGAGGCTCTGAAGAAGAAGGATCAAGACCTTGCCGAAGCGCAGAAGGAGGCCCTGAACATAACGAAGCTTGCTGAAGAAAAACTGGCTTCAGTCGGTACTCTTGAAAAGGAAAACTCCAGGCTGAAAACTGCTCTCGACGCTGCTAATCGAGAGGTCAGCCGTCTGAAGAATGGCAATATAGCTCTGAATGACAAGGCAAGTGAACTGGCGGGGAAGAGGAACGATCTGGAGGCTTATCTCGGTGGACTCGCCAAGAAGCTGTTCGTCATGCTCGAGGGTAATTACTCCGGCCCGACTAACTTGCAGTTACCAAACCTGTGTAGAGCCACTGACTTATCCTTGAATTGTGTTTACAGAATTCTGCCAGAACTTCGAAGAGGAGACCAGTCGAGTGGAGACAGACTTGGACCCCATCAATTCTCAAGTGAAGGACGAGGCTGCTATGAACGTGCTCCGACTGGAATCTCGTGTTGCCGGCGTTGTTGACTATCTTGCTCAGTTGAAGGTTGCGATGTCGCGGATCGACACGTCGCTCTGGCCTAGGACGACGCTTCAGAATGACCTCGAGTCCCTGATGACTCGACTGAATGAAGTCCCAGGTCGAGTGGCGGAATGGAAGAAATCTTCTGCTAGAATGTGGCGCTGACGTCGCTTTGTCTCTGGTCCGCGTCCACTGCAAGGAGGCGCGAGAAGAAAAGTTGGCCGCCATCCAAGTTGCCAATACCAGGAAGCACAACATTCAAGACTTCATGGAGACTTTCATTGCTGCCGCCACTCGCATTGCATACGGGATCGACTTGGGCGAGTTCGTCGCCCCTTCTAGTCCTCCGCCTGAGGAATAAAAACTTTTATGCTTCACTTTAAATTTGCCTCGAAATGCCGAGTGGATTTTGTAACCATTAAACTCTGTCGAGCTGGAGGCTCGAGTACTTTGATCTGCAGTCTAGGACCTTTGGATCTTATCTGAACTTGATTTATCGTTGAATATCTTCATGAATTATCTGTCGAGTGGAACTTGTTCTTCACTCGAAATAACTTTGTATTTGTGGTGCAGCTCCGAAGGAGAAGGTAGCAGTCGATTTGCACCTTGTCGTCCTTGCGGATTGGGATGTGTTCCGTACTTAGGCGAGCACTGGGCTGCAGCTAAGCCTCCGAGTGGAAGGTCTGCTCTCCACTCGGTAGGATTTTAAAAACTTAGGCGAGTTCTGGACTGCAGCTAAGCCCCCGAGTGGGAGGTCTACTCTCCACTTGGTAGGATGTTTTCAAACTTAGGAGAGTACTGGACTGCAGCTAAGCCCCCGAGTGGGAGGTCTGCTCTCCACTCGGTAGGATTTTTTTCAAACTTAGGTGAGTACTGGACTACAGCTAAGCCCCCGAGTGGGAGGTCTGCTCTCCACTCACTAGGATTTTTTCAAACTTAGGCGAGTACTGGACTGTAGCTAACCCCCCGAGTGGGAGGTCTGCTCACCACTCGGTAGGATTTTTAAATACTTAGGCGAGCACTGGGCTGCAGCTAAGCCTCCGAGTGGGAGGTTTGCTCTCCACTCGGTAGGATTTTTAAACGCTTAGGCGAGCACTGGGCTGCAGCTAAGCCTCCGAGTGGGAGTCTGGCTCACCACTCGGTAGGATTTTTAAACACTTAGGCGAGCACTGGGCTGCAGCTAAGCCTCCGAGTGGGAGGTTTGCTCTCCACTCAGTAGGATTTTAAACACTTAGGCGAGCACTAGGCTGCAGCTAAGCCTCCGAGTGGGAGTCTGGCTCACCACTCGGTAG
>NC_057803.1:35643561-35655481 GCF_018294505.1 Triticum aestivum
GCCTACGCCCGTCGCCGCCACCGGCCGCGCCGGCCTCTCCGTCGCCCGGCCTCTCCGTCGCCCGGCCTCCCCGGCCCCGCTCCTCCCCATCTCCGGCAAGCCCCGGCCGGTCCTCCCTCCTCCTCCGGCGAGAAGCTCCAGCGAGAGCCCGGCCACCTCGGTTCACGTGCCGCCCCGATCCAGATCTGTTTTCAGGGTTGACCTAATTTTCTCCAAGTCCCTAAATTTTCAGTCCATATGCTCATGTTCGCGGCTCCGTAACTTTGCATCCGTAGCTCTGATTTGGGCATATAGCATATCAAAATGTTCATCTCAGAGAGTACATCATTTCATTCCATTGCATCATTTTCATTTGAGCTCATCTTGGTGCCGGAAATGCTGTTAGAAGAGGCCTACTTGAGTTAATTGTCAGATCTGCTACTCCGTTTAGCACTTTTGTCATTTTTGCCATGATTAATGTGTGCGTGCTATGCCCGTGAGTTCTACATATGTTTTGTTAAGGGTTTTTTCATCTTTCCAGAGGTGCAACCCATGTATTTTTAGGATGTGTGTGGTGACTTGTGCAAGCTTGCAAAGTGGTGCATTGCTAATTCTGTTTTCAGGAACTTAGTAATTTCACTAAGTCCTGGGATTGTTTAGTTCACGATGCCATATGTTCATGTTGTTTCCTAGCGATCCGTGCCTCTTTTGAGGATGATCAGTAAGGTAGTTTTGTTAATCTTGTAGTGATCTATCCATCCGTGTCTTTGTTTGCAATTATGGAGCACCCTAGCTTGAGCCAATCGAGCTCTACTTTCGCTTCGTTGCGAATCTGGGCAGATCGTCAACTTGTTTGCGATTTTGCCGATGTTATTGTAGTTGATCCGTGCATGTTATGCCATTGTTCTTGCCATGTCTAGCTTTCATTTTGTGCCTTCTTAAGGGATGTATGCTTGTCTTGCCATGACTTGCATCGTGGTGAGTGCATCGAGCTTGTAAACATGCCTTCGTGAGTTATATTTCAGCATGTCCCAGTTTTCACTGTCTGAAAACTGATTATGTTTTTGCTATGTTCGTGTGCTTGTTAGTATATTTTGTGATCCCTTTTGGCTCAAGGTCACTAAGGGACTTTTGTTAAGCTTGTTGAGTAGCTCCATGCCATGTCTTTCTTTGTCATGTTCAGGTCCTGTAGCATGTTGTTTTGTTGCTCCGAAGAGGGTTATATGATCTGAAATTCCAGACAAGTGTTAATTTCACTAAGTCTGAGATCTGTTTTACCATTTGCGTTTTTGCCATGCTTGTTTGAACCTCCTAATGGATGATTTGGCTGTAGCTCAGTGCTAGACTTTTGTTAAGCATCTTGAATGCCTCCCTGCCATGTATTTTGATGCCATGTTTGGGTGCTGTAGCATGTTCATTTCATTGCATTTAGATGCCTACTTGCTGTAAATCGCAGACCGGTGTCATATTTGAATCGCTTGCCATTTCCAAACCGTAACTCCGATTCCGGCGTTCTTTATATCGTTTTCAAGCGATTTCATCTCATCTTTCGAGTGGCACACTTGGAATTCCAAGTTGAGGCCAGGTTCATGCATTTCCTGTCATATCTTGCATTTTGCATCCCGCATCGCATCCCGCATAGCATATCTTCTTTGCATCGTGTTGTTTGAGTTTGCACGTGGTTGATTGTATCCTTGTTGCTTGTTTGTCTTGTTTGGGTAGAGCCGGGAGGCGAGTTCACTAATGAGGAGCCCGTTGAGTTTGCTTTTGAGGATCCAGTCAACTCTGACAACTGTGCAGGCAAGATGATCATACCCTCGAAATCACTACTATCTTTGCTATGCTAGTTTGCTCGCTCTTTTGCTATGCCATTGCTACGATGCCTACCACTTGCTTGCAAGCCTCCCAAATTGCCATGTCAAACCTCTAACCCACCATTGTCCTAGCAAACCATTGATTGGCTATGTTTCCGCTTTGCTCAGCCCCTCTTATAGCGTTGCTAGTTGCAGGTGAAGATTGGAGGCCGTTCCTTGTTGGAACATCATTTATTTTACTTGTTGGGGATATCATTATATTGCTATGTTATCTTAATGCATCTATATACTTGGTAAAGGGTGGAAGGCTCGGCCTCTCGCCTAGTGTTTTGCTCCACTCTTGCCGCCCTAGTTTCCGTCATATCGGTGTTATGTTCCCGGATTTTGTGTTCCTTACGCGGTTGGGTCATAATGGGAACCCCTTGACAGTCCGCCTTGAATAAAACTTCTCCAGCAATGCCAAACCTTGGTTTTACCATTTGCCACCTAGCCTTTTCCCTTGGGTTTCGCGGACTCAAGGGTCATCTTATTTTAACCCCCCTGGGCCAGTGCTCCTCTGAGTGTTGGTCCAACCTAGAGCACCGTGCGGGGCCGTCCCTTGGCAACTTGGGTTACGTTGGCTCCCGAACGCTTAGCTTATCCGGTGTGCCCTGAGAACGAGATATGTGCAGCTCCTATCGGGATTTGTCGGCACATCGGGCAGTGTTGCTGGACTTGTTTTACCATTATCGGAGTTGTCTTGAATTACTGAGATACCGAGTCTGATCGGAACGTCTTGGGAGGAGGTCTATTCCTTTGTTGACCGTGAGAGCTTGTCATGAGCTAAGTTGGGACTCCCCTGCAGGGATTTGAACTTTTGAAAGCCGTGCCCGCGGTTATGGGCAGATGGGAATTTGTTAATGTCCGGTTGTAGACAACTTGAACCTTAACTTAATTAAAATGAATCAACTGAGTGTGTTACCGTGATGGCCTCTTCTCGGCGGGGTCCGGGAAGTGGACATGGTGTTGGAGTAATGTTTGCGCAGGTTGCTCTCTAGTTTCTCGCTCGCGCTTTGCCTCCTCTTCTCGCTCTCTTTTGCGAATAAGTTAGCCACCATACTTGCTAGTCGCTTGCTGCAGCTCCATATATTTACCTTGCCATACCTATAAGCTTAAATAGTCTTGATCGCGAGGGTGCGAGATTGCTGAGTCCTTGTGGCTCACAGATTACTATTACACCAGATGCAGGGACCGATGATTCCGCTCCCGGAGACGCGTATGAGCTCAAGTGGGAGTTCGACGAAGACTCTCAACGATACTACGTTTCCTTTCCCGATGATCAGTAGTGGTGCCCAGTTGGGGGTGATTGGGACCGTGTTGCATGTTGGGTTCTCTTTTATTTTGGCGCCGTAGTCGGGCCATGAGTGTTTGGATGATGTAATGTTATTTATGTACTTGATTGACATGGCGAGTGTAAGCCAACTATGTTATCTCCCCTTTATTATTCATATTACATGGGATGTTGTGAAGATTGCCTAACTTGCGGCATATGCCTTCAATGCGATTATGTCTCTAAGTCATGCCTCGACACTTGGGAGCTATAGTCGCATCGAGGGTGTTACAGATGGTCTCTCTCAAACAACCCTGCAACCAAATAACAAAGAGTCTCTTGTGTCCCCAACACACCCAATACAATGGTAAATTGTATAGGTGCACTAGTTTGGCGAAGAGATGGTGATACAAGTGCAATATGGATGGTAGCACTACAAAACAATACACTTCCGTGATGATACGTGTTTGTCAGAGTAGGTCGCGTTTTTTGTCATGCATGTACATCCATGACAAATTTATGACATAATCAAGATAGTCATACCTGTGCTGTCGTAGAAGTGTTCCATGACATTACCAAAATTATCATCACAGAAGTGTCCACTTCCATGACGATAAATCGCGTGTCACAGAAGTGCTTTCGTCAAGGGTGACCGACACGTGGCATCCACCGTAACGGAACGCCGTTAAGCTATCGGGTCGGGTTTTGGATCCGATAACCCATTAACAGCCCCGACCAATGGGGATTTTCCACGTGTAAAATCATCATTGGCTAGAGGAAACACGTGTCGGCTCATCATCGGGATAGATGTCATCCACTCACTGGACAGAAGGCGCCTATGATACGTCGACACGTGGCACGGCCCAACAAGTTTAAATGGGCTGGCCCAACTAAAGGCCCACAAGATTTTGTGGACCATAATGGGCCGGCGCAGCTAAAGGCCCACGAGATTTTGTGGACCATAATGGGTCGGCCCAGCTAAAGGCCCACAAGATTTTGCGGGCCATAATGGGCCGGCCTAGGTAAAGGCCCACAAGATTTTTGTGTGCCGTAATGGGCCGGCCCAGGTAAAGGCCCACAAGATTCTTGCGGATCATAATGGGTCGGCCCAGCTAAAGGCCCATGAGATTTCACCAACATTAATGGGCCGGCCCAGCTATAGGCCCACAAGATTTTGAGGACCCTAGTAGGCCGGCCCATTAACTGCCTGCCATGTTTTGGGCCAAATGCTGGCCCATATTTGATCCGGTCCATTAATGGTCTGCCACGCTCCATGCCTAATAGTGGCCCATATGAGATGCGGCCCGTTAAAGGCCTACCACGTTCTGGGCCAAATTACGGCCTAGATCAGGTCCGGCCCTTTAAGAGGCTTTGGACTCAATTATGGCCCATATCAGATTTGGCTCGTCAACTGGACACTATGCTTTTGGGTCCACTTGCTAAAGGCCCACTTAGTAATTCGGCCTAATATTAGTTTTGCCCTGTTAAGGGCCCGTTTAACATTTCGGCCCTATATTAATTTTAGCCTGTTAAAAGCCCGTCATATAGTTGGGCCTAACTACGACCCGGTTTACATCCGACCTGCTCGTAGCCGATATCTAATTGGGCCAAACAAGGACAGAGACAATTTTTTGGCCAGTTAAAAGCTCGTGATTTGATTTGCACAATCATGGGCCGGGGTTCATTTCGGGCTGCTACCGGCCCGTGAGCTGTTCGACACGTTTTAGGCCCAACCTACATCGTGATTGCATGACGGCCTGATTATGTACTGTAATTTTACGGTTTGGCCGGTTTACTGCGAAGACAGGATATATATACAGTAAAATAACTGCAGCATCGTGAATAAGAAAAAAACCTAGACTATACAATAAAAAAATTATGGCATATTACATCCACTGGGCATCAAAGTTCGCCACTATGATAACAAAGCACAAGCAGACAACAGATTACATACACTGGGCATCAAAGATCACCACCAGTGCAAATAAACACGCCGACAAAATAATATACAAAACCGACAGCACTTCAATAGAGTTCAAGAAAGGTTAGCCCTTCTGGGGAGCTGCAACGCAAGCAGCTGAGCAAGATGATGAGACTGCGCTTGTTCAACACTTATATCTTTCTCACTCTGAAAGATAAACAAGCAGACAGATGACATGTTTTGCACATAAAAGTATCAGTGCTGACAATTCATCACATTTCTTACTGACGAATAAAGTGACACACTTTAAATTTGCATTAACACAATATGGTATTGTTCAGGTCAAGACATGGTAGGAAATGACATTGTGAAGGAGTTGGCAGCTTCACGACACCACTGGATTACAGATCAAGAACTCATAAGTATCAATGGTTAGTGTGCTGTCAATTTATACCATGTCAGATTGGCAAATAAAGAGACGGTTTAAATAATAGTAGAATGATATGACATTGTTCATAGTTAAGACATTGCAGAATATGACATTGTGCTGTAGTGGGTAGGTTCACAACACCACTGGATTACGGATGAAGAACAGAAGCATACATGCAGTGCAAAAGAAGATCACTTGCTCTGTATAGTTTAATTTACATGGTATGAAGAAGGAACTTGGTTGTACAACTGAAAACTTAAATTGAGAAAGGACAAACATTTGTTTATGAACTACATATAATAAACTTTAAACAAGCAATTTTATGCAAACACAAAAAATAAACAGCTGTTGCAGTCATGCCTAACCAAATATATACAACAAAGTTTGAAGGCTTGAGATGGACAAACTTACATTATTGGTGAAGACAGGCTCTATAAAGGCCTTGTCCATGCTGATGGGGGGGGGGGAATTCAAGAAGTTTACCACAGAATCTTCTTCAAAAGCATTGCCTTTATTCTACATTTTGTTAAGAGTAAATATAGATGTGATAATATACGAAAAAATGGAGAATATTTAAGATAAGATGAAGAGTGATGCTACATAACCAAGTAGCTATAAATGTAGTGCAATGATACAGGCAAAAGGTACAGCCAAGAGCAATGCACGGCTAAACTTATTCAGTACCAACCTTATGGTAAGAGTAAATATAGATCTGATGTGTAGAAAATGGAGGGCAAAGGAAAATAAGCTGCAGAGTGATGGTACATGAACAACTACCTGTCATTATAAGTACACTGATAAAGGACAGCATGTACTTACAAGAACAATGCAGAGCTAAAAACATTGGCATTGGATATATTCTACACTAATGTAACCATTCATACAGATCAGATAATTTGGAGCGAACAATTGATAAGCAAGCTATCATGCATACTGCTGTCACATAATGAACCAGGTATGTATGCAAGTACAGTGATATAGGACAACAGGTACTAACAAGAGCAAAGCAGCGGGCAACATATTTGCGATATCTTATCATTCTTGTCAAACCGGAATTCTTCTTCGAGCAGATTTCCTGCAAAAAGATCTGTAAGGCACATGCGAAAACGTAGAAGTTCAAATTGTCATGTGATTTCATAGACAGTACCTCATCCTGGGAACGAGACCAGTGCATAACAAGGTTTTTCCATTCAATGTCTTCTAAATTTAGCACAGGAGACTTCACCGGAAATTCGTTTATAGACTTGCCATCAAAGTGTGATTTCCTCAGGTAACACCGATACTGCTGCAATGCTTCCTTGAAAAGCACAAGCAAGCTTTGCTCGTCATGACTATCCAGATTGACCCTCGCCTAGTTACAACAATGTAATGTAAATCATTGATGTGTTCAATCAGCAGAAAACAGGAAAATAATAACCATGAATAATAGCACTTACACGTAAGTTGGACAGGAAGATGTGAAAATGGTGTTTGTCTTCACAATAATCTTCCCATGATGGGAATATATGCACGTAGTCCCTAACAACATTGAAAGCATTGTCTTTTAAACTGGGAATAAATGGAATGGGGTTCCAATCTGCAGGAATTGGCCGTCTCTGCAGTTGGGATAGGTCTTCGGCTGGTGGACCTGCTGTACTTTTTGCTGGAGTGGGATTTTTCTGTGGTACAACTGGTGCTATGGCAAATGAAATTGGTATACCTTTTGCTGGAGTGCAGGTCCTGTGTGGTGGGGCTAGTGGTGTGGCCAGTGAAGTATGGGTACAGTCTGCTGGAGTCGATCCTACGTTTTGTGTCACTGGTTGTACATGCAATATAAGTGGGGTGCTATCTGATTTCTCCGGCACCACCACGTTTTTCAAGGACTTTGCTGGTGCTCCTTCAGGTTCGGCAATCACCCTCTTCCTTTTTGATGTCTGATGCACAAGAACAACATTTGAGTGGAAAAACATGGTATGATGACAGATGGAATATGTATTGATAATGGATGGGCATGGCATCTCGACATATATGATGAGTAAACTAAGCAGATGGCGGTGCAACAAAGTAGAAGAAATGCAAGACAACATATGTAAGATACGCGCAATCAATAAAACCTTGCCAAATTAGAACAGGCACCTTGATGGGTGAACAGGACAGGCCATCTGCCTTTGACTCCTCGAGGTTAGAATAGTCATTAGGATGATATTCTGAACAAGAATCAACATGTGGGGATTGTACGAGTTTCATTGCTTCCAGAATGGCACTCAGTGCCTTGCTGCCAATTTTGTAAGTCATTGCAGTGTTCCACAGTATTCTTCTAATGCGCCTCATATTCACTGTAATTGCGTATAATATCTGAGATCCATGAAAACATAAATAGTTGTGAGATTATCTTTGTAATGCAGATGATATTCTAATATAGGGGCGCCCCTGTAAACACTTGTGTGCTATCACTGGTTTCTGATGAGAGAGCTCATGTGTGCTGTAATATGGTGCGTGCATTTATATAATCTGGCACAAGTACACAAAAATAGGCTCCAGAAGTAAGGATAGCTGGCAGATGATAGGTTCATAATATACTGTATAGAGAGTTTATTGCCAAACCATGATAACAAGAGCACACAGCAACTAGGCAGATCATAGTGTACATAATAGGGGTACACCATAACCAGGATATATAAATCGGGAAAGTGGAACTGGCTGGAAATTACAGTGTTGTATTGCCGCTAGTAATTGAAAGCCTATCGATCACATACAGGCCAGCTCTATCAGCTGTTGACTGCAGATGTCCCTGCTCCCCTTTCCGACAAGGAACATACTGTGCTTCCCATACAGAACACCGCACGGGCCGCCGGCCGAACCACCGGCCCCACCGCTTGTGTTCCTCTGCCACCCACCCCCGCCCCCACCCGCGTCGAGTTTTCTTCGTTCAACGAGGCCCCACCACCGCCCCCCACAACCACCGTCCCCACCAGAGCCCCTTCGATCGCACCGGCGAACTCCGGCGAGCTCTGAAAAATCGACTGACCCAATTTTGAAATTTAGTCTACTGTGATTTAACTAGTGTGGAATATAAAAGGGGAAAACCATAAGCATTGCGAGTATGGTGTTGAGCGCGCCATGGCGGATCTGAAGGTGCAAACCGAACAAAGGCAACTTCGCAACCAAGACAAGAAATCAGAGTAAAGCAGTGGCGATCTATTTTCTTGCTGCGATAAATAAGTTGAGCAGATACGAAAGAGTACCGCCTCTGGTGCGGCGCCGTGTACGCATCTACTGAGAATTTGACGGTGCTACGGTAGCGATGGCTGTCGGCAGCGTGGAAGCAGATCTAGGAGGGTAGACGGTGGCGGCAGGGCGCGGTGGACGAGACGGTCGTAGGAGCGGCGCCGACAAGGTGGACGACGGCGGGGATGAAGCGAGAGGACGGGATGCAAGGATCCCGGTCCGAAGCTGTGGATGAGAGAGGTCGATCTCTTGTAATGGACGGCGGCGTCGTGGTATCAGCTCTGGCATAGTGGAGGAGGACGGCGGTGGATGGGGTGGTGGACGGCGGCGGACGGAGGAGGGTGGGGTGGAGAGGGTGTTTTGGCGCCCACGGAGTACGAATGGGGAAAAGGGAGGTAGAGAGGAAGGGGGGAACCATGTATTCAGGGCGTGCTTGTCTCAAATGTGAGGAAATTTACAAACTTAGCCCCCGTTTCAAATTTCTACTACATCACAACAACACTAGTTGGTTGGGGATATGACGGTAATCTCACATACACCGAATATTTGCCGACGAGAGTTTGTTTTTGGCGCCCACCGTGTATGAATATGAATCAGGGAGGGAGTCGATTTCGGCCGAGGACACACTGTGTTTTGGCGCCCACCGTGTATGAATCCGGGTGAGAGGCGGTTACGTCACGTTTGGGTGAAATTACAAACCTACCCCTATCGAGACCTATAGAAATCCAGCATATAGGCTTTGTGTGGCAGGGATAGGCAGTAGTGATTTCCATCTCGCAGATTTTGGTTTCGGGTGGTTACTGCGACTTTCCCCGCTTTGTTCAAATTTTGCAGAGTGCATGTTTACCGTGCCAACTCAATTCGAATCCCATTTGTATTCTATTTTTTTTCAGGCGGGATCCATTTTCAATTGGAATTACATTCTATATACATCATTTTTTATATATACTTTCGAAAGCACAACACCATTTATACATAAATATGGTTTACAAATGGCATGATCTCAGATTCATAAGGTTGTATCCATCAATTTGAATTTTCAAATATTTGAAACCACTTTATGTTGAAATCCAATGTATGCATTCCTCGCTAACTGTCTCCAATTAATGTGTGTTTCATGCGGGTTTTTTTACTTCTCAAACATGTATAATGTGTTTCACACACGCAACATATAGTGTAATCCCGTTTAGACATTAATTGCATATAAACCTTGCATTATTTGTAATTGAAGAATCTATGGATCACCAATATTGATAAACTATATAACATTACACGTGTGCCCAAATTCAAATGAATATGCATGTTTGATACACCAATTTGCGTTATGATATTATCGATGTCATGATCTCTAGTTTAAATATTTGAATCCCCTTTAATCTAGATATTCGTCTCATATAGCTATCACTCATGCTTATATAGGACCATCTCTCTGGACCTATACGCGTTCATCGTCTCTCAGGTATCTCTCGTGCTACCTATATGTCGACAATGATCTTTTATCTTCGTAACACACTAACGGTACTCTCTCCCTCGACCTTCATCACTCTATCTCTCTCTAAGTATATCTCGCTCCCTGCTATGTGTCTCTAACTATGATTCTCCATGTGGAATCTCTTTCTCTCACACAAACACAAAACTTTGTCTCCCGGGGTCTCATTTCTCTCTACTATTCCCATGTGTGCCACTCGCACACCCCTCATACAGAGATGTCTTTCGCTCCTTAGATATGAGAACCTACGACTCTTCCTCTTCAATATCTCTTTCTCACACACAAACACAAACTCTGTCTCCCAGGGTCTCATATTTCTCCATTGTTCTCTTGTATGTCGCTCACACACACCCTCTCTCCCTAGAGATATCTTGCGTTCCCTCGTATGTCTCTCTAGCTATCACTCTCGTTGTGAAATATCTTTCTCTCTCGCAGACACAAAACTCCGTCTCTCTGAATCTCATTTCTCTCTGATATCTGTTTGTATGTGACTCACACGCACCCTCTCTCTATCTCTCTCACACCCACACACATAACTCAGCCTTCTGATCCACTCGACTCCTATCTCTAACGCACACTAGCTAGGTAACGCACACTAGCTAGCATCTTCATATTTCTATTTATCTGTTTCTCCATCAACCTTCTTTCCCGCCCTCACTCTTGATTCCTATCACGCACACTACATATGTTTCTCTCTACATGCAGTCAAGTGCCCTCTCTCTCACACACACACACACACACACACACACACACACACACACACACACACACACACACACACATATATATATATATATATATATATATATATATATATATATATAACTTCACCCTTTGAACCACCCGACGGTCATCTCCAACACCCAAACTAGTGGATGTCCCTCTAGCTAGCATCTCCATCTCTGTATCTATCTGTAGTTTCTCCGTCAACATTTCTTTCTCGCACGGAGTCTTGCTTCCTATCACCCACACTATATATGTCTCTCCATACATATGCATTTATAGGTTGGTCTCTTTTGCACAATCGTTGCGCCTCACTCCCTCTGCTCGCCATAGATGCATGCTCCAGCCCACGCCACTATCTCTTAAAGACAAAAACACATGCTCAACTGTCGGGACTTCTTCCATGCATTCTCACATGCATGCATATTGTCATACCGATCCGTATCTCCCATGTCGTTGATCTTATGACTTGTGTCTTCTTTCTTTTATCTCGATCATGCGCGCGTGCACACACACACATCCCACGTATACATGTATACCTCTCACACATGCACGTTTAAGGTCTCTATATCTCCATACGTAGTTAATTACCCTCAATCCTAACGCCACATCAAATCGTTCTCCTCTTTTGTGCACATAACTTCCGCCTGGATGCGTAAAACACACACTCACACTTAACAATCTCCTTCTAGCTACCCCCCGCCTCTCACTCTTCCCCTATATCCCCGAAACAAATAAGACCATCCCTTAGTTTAATTCCCGCCTACATGCACCATCGATATATAGTAGTCTTCCTCGGTGTCTCTCGAACAAACACATTCTCTCAAAGTCGACTCCTCTCACGCGCACACACCTTCTCTTCCCTCTCTACGAGCATTTTCTCTCTCGCACCCCATCGTTGGTGGCCTCTGCCATACACATCACCTCTCTATGATGAAAGCCATGCACACTTAAATTACATCCGCCATAGAGGACCCCGCGACACACACACACACACGCGCGCGCGCGCACCCCCCCAACACACACACACACTAAGACTCCATCTCTC
>NC_057803.1:35655845-35686790 GCF_018294505.1 Triticum aestivum
TCACACACACACAAACTAAGACTCCATCTCTCTCTCTCTCCTCTCTCTCTCTCACACACACACACACACCACACACACACACTAAGACTCCATATCACACACACATGCTCTAGGCGGAGCATTTGTTCCTACCACCCTTCATCCAACCTTACCCGTATGATAAACAATCACCATTATTTACTTGCATAACATGGACAAATTCCACTTTACTTTAGTAGTCAGCAAACTTATCATCCGTACCCTTATAAAAAAACAAGTTGGTGGTGATGGTGTGCCTACCATCTTGTAATACAGACCATATGATGTATATCTGAGGATAAAAAGCAAACTACGATAATTTTACAAAAGATACCTGCACCTCTCTCCACATCGTTATCTCCCGCAACCTCATTGCTCAGCAATTAAAAAAGGAATAAGTCTCTGGAACAATCTAGCATGCATGGTGGCCGCTGCCACCTGCCGGCGCCGTCCATCCCCATGCCTCCGCCCATTCCGACGACCAGTCACCACCACGCTCCACTCCTCCTCGCCTTATCTCTCATCTTTCATTTTTCGATGACATTCTCGAGATACCAGTTTTCCGATAAAATTCTTGAGATATCATTAGTTTTTACACATGGGATTACTCCTGCATGGGTCAATCACAACAGGCGTTCTGTAAAAAAATGCATATTGATGTTCCGTGCAATGCACGAGAATCTTTCTTGTAATTATATTACGCAAATCACGAGCAGAAAGTGACATTTTTTTGACACAACCACGTTAACATGGCCACATAAATGACTAGCTAAAGTAAATACTATTATACTTATATCCCGATGCAAAAGGTTGAGTACATGTCCGAAGAGTAGAGTCACATACACGCACTCTGTCTCTCAGAATCTCTCTCTCACACACACCAGTTACGTGACGCCCACTTAAGCAGACACGTATGTTACAATTTGTGCACCCGTGGGTACACGTGATGCTGCGCATTTATTTAAGCCGGAAGGCGAACCCAAACAGTAGTTGCATTCATTCCCCTCCCACCGCCTCTTCTCTGGTCGCCGCCGCCCGATAGCCATGGGCCAACCGAAGTAACAACATACACCATACTCCCGCCGGAGCAGCGCTTTAATATGGAAATTTTAGTGGTCATGCATGCATCTTTTTGTGCTAGCACTCCTATATAAGGGTTGACTGGTCGCTTCCCGCGGACGTGCGCGGGCGGTGGAAGAGGAAGGAGAAGGGAAGCGGGTTGTGGAATAACGTTTTTACCACAATTTCTTAGGAAACTAAGTGCAATAATTGAGTAGTTTTGCAAACTACCAGTACTACACCTCAAACGGTTCAAAACCTATACTCCCTTGCCAGCGCGCGCTTCCCGCGTGAAACAGTCAGCGTCGCCCTGGAGTGTCAGTGCCGCATTAATGCCCGGCCAGAGCGGAGGCGACCTCTCACTGGCGCCGGCTTTGAAGTGGCCCGATGGCCGAGAGAGCGCCGCTTCCCGGTGCACGCGACTGCTCCGCGTCGAGACTGGCCATAGGCCCTGTTTGGATCCATGGGTTAGAGTTAGTTTGAGCTAGTTGGGGATCAAATAGCTCTAAACTATCCAAGCATGAGGGTTTAAATTGGAGCAAGTTGCACCGAACCCACCAAAATAAACTATCCCACCCAAGAGGTGCTAACTGGAGATAGTTCTCATTGGGACCACTGAAAAATCACTTTTCTCTCTCCATGAAGTGCATTTATTGTCAATCTAACCCTGTCACCCAAACACCTCTTTGGCTACAGTTAGTTCAGGGTTAGTCATGAATTAGTCTAACCTCTAGCTAAGTTAGAGTATCAAACAGGAGCAGTATAGGACATGCAAGTTACTCAAAGCATACAGGCAAATTCGTACGTGAAAGGATTTTTTTCTTTTTGAAAATGGAACGTGAAAGGAATTTTTTTTAGAATGCTCTTGGCATGTCGCTAACATGTGATAGTTAACCGACCTCAATAGACGACAGAAACTCTAGCCCACCGCACTTTGATAGAGACGAGGAGGGAGAAGCGATACAGGCTGCTAGATTACTAGAGATAGGTGTCACACGGAACCCAAGAAATATGGTGATAGCATGGGTTAGCCATGTACTAGTATGATACTACACTGGGCTGCCGTGTTTCGTACTCTTCCAGTCCACTTTGGAGATGATTGGTTAATTTTATATCGCTGAATAATATTAAATATTATGAGTGCAGACGCTCCACCATGAGGTTCCTTGCTCCTTCTCGGTCGTTCGGAGTCTATGTTCTTCCACTCTATTTTTCTTTATGTGAGCTTTGTTCATCCTTTTGCCAACACGCGAGACATCTAGCATCAAGGTGCACGTGTTATGCAAGGATCGTTCCATCTACAGTATATGAAGAACACATGGGACTGGAACTACGAGACAAACATGTACCCAGGAGTGGACGTACGAACCTGAGTATGTAGCGCAATAAGTGAAGTAGAAAGGCACAAACCGTATGAACATGTGTGGCATATAGGGTGTGTTTGGTTGCGTTCTCGTCTCAGCATAGTTGTTCCCTCTTCATGCATGCTCAACTCAACACCCCTCTTCATGCATGCTCTCTTCATGCATGCTTCTAGTGTATTTGTGCTAAACTAGTGTGGACTCATGCACCCTCCATACACTCTACCAAACACCTAAAAGTAGGTCGAGAAGGGAACTCTTGGGCGGCATTTGTCTCTTACTACGTACTACCACTAAATGTTGTACGTGCAATGCACGGTGATGTTATGGAGTACGTGCCTAAGTACTCTACTACTACTATATTAGTTGGAGGCACATATTAACTTTTATATTTGTTTACGTGTATGCCCCGAGACCTTCCAACTAGACGTGTTGTCGGGTGGTAGGTGCGACATATGCCAACGGGTGGCTTATCATTGTGGGAGCCAGTAAGACATCGCCGGTGCCTGGAAACGGGATGAGGTGAAGACATGCACGCCGGCGGATCTTACCCAGCTTCGGGGCTCTCCGTGGAGATAACACCCCTACTGCTGCTCTGCGAGGTCTCCGCATGCTCACTAGATGAATCAAGTAGCTACACAACGCTCCTTGAGCTGTTTGGGGGGAGGAGGAAGAAGGGAACGGCTCGCCCGCTTCTACTCCCTGTGTGGTGTCTAGAACTAGCGAGGGGTCGAACCCTTTGCATGGGTGCTCTGGGGGGTTTATATAGGCCTACCCCCCGGGGGTACAATGGTAATCCGACTGGGCACGGGGCCCAGCCGTCTGTGACTGCGCTCGCCGGCTTCTGCGCCGGCTGCTGGGGCCCGCCGACTGGTGGGTCCCGCCGGCTACCGGCCCCTTGATCGACAGGCAGGCCCCACTGTCCAGGGCCTGGTCGGCGGCTGGTTACTGTGGCTCCGTCTTGCTGACGTGGGCTTCATCGTGGTAAGCGCGGCTACAGTACCGCCGCCTGTCAGGCGATTGCTGTAGCCTTACCGCGTCTTGTCTCCTTAATGGGGCGTCCTCTTATAGGAAGGCGGCAAGCCGGCTGCGGGGAGCCGGCTCTGTCTTGGGCCGACTAGTTGGAGGCGTGGCCGCCTTCGGGCGTCTCTCTTCTCAAAGGGGCCCACCGTCTGTGGGCCACGCTGGCGGCCCATCGTGGGTGATGCCAGGGTCAACATGGCAACAGTGCCGCGTCGGACGGGTCGTGCCTAGCCCGTACGGTGCACCATGCTAGGCGTGCTCCGGGATTCGGGGGTGGCAGGCTTTACTATAGCCACGCCCCGTCGCACCGCCGTCAGGTGGGTGCAAACTTTGTGGGTACGGTCTTGATCGCTTTATAGGGAGCCGGCTTCTTGGAGTCGGCCTTCTCATGGCCGGCTTCTTGGAGTCGGCCTTCTCATGAGGGCTAAAGTCGGACCGCCTTCCGAAAGCCGGCCTGGATTGCAGCCAGCTAGGGGAAGGCGGCCCCATGTCTTGGATTCTTGAGAGCCGGGCGGGCTCGTAACTTTTTCAGAAGGGCCAGGGGAAGCCGGCTAGGCTACCCATGGCTATTTACTCCGATAGTAGTCCCCGAAGCTGATCGAGCTCCGAGGTGAGCAGGGGGACGAGAAGCTTGGTCAGCTTCCCATCCTGAAGGGCCGGCTTAGAGGGTGTGCGCCGACTTCAGAGAGCCCCGCGTCTTGTAGGCGAGAGGAGGGGGGGCAACCCGCGTGCCGACTACGGGCCCTCCCGCGGCCACGTGGCGGCAAGATCCTGCGAGCGCAAGCGCGCGACGGGACACCGCCGCAGGCCCGGGCCCGCCACTCGCGAGCCTTGGTCCGGGCGCGGATCTTCCGTGGCCCACCGGGGCCGCTCGCCTTCTTGAGGCAGTTTTGTTTCGCCGTTAAGGCTCGATAATCGCGGGACGTGGGGAGTGGGCACGATCGATCCCCACGCTTCCCCACGCCGCGCCTCCTCGGCTCTGCCACGTGAGCCTATAAGTAGGGGGAGGAGGGAGAGCGACAGAGGTTCGCACGCTCCCTCCCGCTCCGCCCCTCCTAACCCTCGTCTTCTTCCTCTCGCTGCCGTCGCAGCTTCCCGTCTCAGCGCTGTCGCGTCTCTGCACCGCCTCGCTCCCATGGCGTTGTCAAGCTCGTGGGACGGCTCCAACGTCCATGAAGACCACATGGAGTTCCTTCGCCAGACCCGGCGCCTGCCCGGCGCCGACCGCGTACAGGTCCGGCTGGCGCCCGCGAAGGAGATCTTGCCGGCACCGGAGGAGGGCGAGCGGGTCGTCTTCTGCTCGCACTGCCTGCGCGGCTTCGGCCTTCTGGCGAGCGGATTTCTGCGCTCCTTCCTCGACTTCTACAACCTCCAGCCGCATCACCTCACGCCTAACGCGGTGATGCTGCTGTCGGCCTTCGTCTCCCTCTGCGAGGGCTTCTTGGGGATGCTCCCCACGCTAGAGCTCTGGGGGGAGTTCTTCCAGAGCAAGCTCGGCACGGTCGTCGCCGGCGTGCCCGCCCCCTGCGGAGCCTTCATCGCCATGAGGAGGGCGAGCGAGAACAACCCGTTCCCGCCCATCCCCCTGATCCAGTCGGTGAAGGTTTGGCAAAGATCTTATTTCTATGTGAAGAACGTCGCCGAGGAAGGAGACTACATCAACCTGCCGGCTTACGTAGCCGGCCCGTCGGCTGGGAGGCAGCCCTCGTGGAGCTTCCGGTCCCGGTCATTGTCTCCGGCCGGGAACGCCGCCATCTCCCGGCTTCGGGTGCTGATTCAGTCGGAAGGCCTGTGCGGGGCCGACTTGGTGGCCGCCTTCGTGGAGCGCCGGATTCTCCCTCTCCAAAGCCGACCCCATATGATGTGTCAGATGAGCGGCCGCTTCGACCCAAGCCGGCTGAGCACATGGGAAATGCCCCATGCGGAGGTGGCGCTCATGGTTAACTACATCGCCAACTGCAAGCTCGCCGGGGACTGGCAATACGGCAAGGCGCCGTATTCTCGCGCCAATCCTCCGCCCGTGGTAAGTTTCTCTCTTTATCTTCTTTTTGTCGTCGGCCGGCTTCATGGCGGCTGGCCTCTGACCAGTCGGTTCTTTTGAGCAGAACCCTCTTCTTGCGCCGCCGGCTGGGGCGGCAAGGGTTGAACGCCAGTACTCCCCTGACCGCACGGTGGATGACGTTGACGACCCGGACTTGGGGGCGGCCGCCATGGAAGACGCCGTCGTGGGGGACAGCGCCGAGCCCGGAGGCTCAAGGTTCACCGCGAGCTTCGAGGACTGGCCAGACGATTTCGAAGCCGAAGTCGCCCCGCGTTGCCAGCCGGCGGCCGACCAACAGGGCGCGGGCTCGTCTGTTGCGCCGCCAGCCGGCGGCGCGCAGAAGCGCCGGGCCACTCTAGGCCTCTTCGGCAATCGGCCGAAGAAGTCCAAGCCCTCCACCGCGGCGACAAAGCAAGATGAGGCGGCCGCGAAGGCGGCCCGCTTCCGCAAGGCAGTGAAGCAGCCCCAGGCGGTCTCGGCGTAAGTCTTCAATTGCCTTGCCGTTTTCTCGTCTTCATTCTCTTTCTCTTCGAACATTCTTCTTAACTTTTCCTCGCTTGCTGGGCAGGGCGCCGCTTTCCCTTGAGCGGGGCCCGGGCGGCTCCGTCGTGGGGCCGGCTGGAGGGTCTTCGAGCTCCCGCCGCGTGGACCCCCGCGCCGATCTCAGGGAGGCCATAGAGCGGAACGCCCGCGAAGCGCGGGAGGAGCGCGAGGTGGCGGAGAAGGCGGCCGCCCAGGCGGCGAGGGAGCAGGCCGACGCGGCAGCCAAGGCCCAGACGGAGGCGGCTACCGCGGGGACGGAGGCGGAAAGCTCGCGCAACCAGCCTCCGCTGCTCGCCATTCCTCTCCGAGCTGTAGCCCCCGACACCCCATTGCCCTTGGCGGAGGAGATCGTCCAAGACCCGCCGTTGTTGGGGAGGGGGGAGGACCCCGTGGCCTTGGCAGGGAGAGCGCCGCCAGCAGCGCCAACCGGAGCGGGCCAAGGTGGTCAGTTGTCAGCGGCGCCAGAGGAGCCGGCCGGAGGTGAGCCGGAGAACAGAGCCGGCCTCGAAGTGCAGCCGGCGACGGGCCGACGTGCAGGGGGAGGCGCCGCTCTGCCGGAATTGCGCCGAGCCGCGGGCGCAGGCCAGTCGGCGAAAGATCTGGAGGTGGCCAGCACTGCCACATCCGAGTGGACTCCCAGCGGGGGAACTGGCAAGCTGAATGTGGTGGCTCAAGGGGTCCGGAGCCGGCTGCAAGCTCAGGCCGCCCTGCTGCAACAGTTCACCCAGGAGTTCTTGTCAACGTGAGCCACTATCGGGGTGAGTCCTTCATTCTTGGCCGCTTTGCTTTCTTAATTTCTTCCGTGGGGGCACGTCAACGCACCCACTGGGTGTAGTCCCCGAGATTCGGGCCGACTACTGCGCAGCCGGGTCGGATCTTTCTCGACGGCTACCTTACTTTGCTCTTTTCTTAACGTTCAGGAATATCACAACCTTCGTGCTGCCGCCTTCAACTCCCAGGCTCGGGAGCTGAGCCGGAGGACCGACGACCTGGCCGACAGCCGAAGTAAGTACTCAATCTTGTCTGTCTCCTGTGGGGGCGCGTCAGCGCACCCATTGGGTGTAGTCCCCGAGATTCGGGCCGACTGCTGCGCAGTCGGGTCGGATCTTTCTTGACAACTCTTTCTGATTGGTTTTTCTTTTTCCTTGTCTTCAAGGGCCAACGCCGACTTGAGGAAGGAGCTCGGTGAAGCGAAGGCTGCCCTTCATACCAAGGAGGCCGAGTGCGCCGCCTTGGTCCAGGAACGGGATTGCCTGGCCAAGAAGCTGGCCGACCAAGAGGAGAGCCACAAAGCGGCCTTGCAGGCGGCGCAGGAAAGCGAAGCCGCCTTGATGGCAGAGTATGAGATGGCGGCGGCGACTTGGTCTGAGACCCAGCGAGGCCTGGACGAAGGCTTCGGCCGGATCGAGGACTTGATCGACGGTAAGTTGCCTTCTTAGCCCTTCTCTTGCCCCTTGCCACCTCGGTTTTTTGACTTATCTTGAGCTGTTGCTTGTTTTTGGTGCAGACTACTTCCCCGGATACTCCGCCTTCGCCGCCCAAAGCATTGAGGCCCATCGCGAGGCGCGCCGTCAAGCGGGGGCCAACATCGCGCCGGATGCAAACCGGACCCTTGGGGAGCAGCTCCTGGCTGTCCAGGCACGGTTGCAGCCGGCTCATCGGATGCTTCGTCGGCTCCAACGTGCCGAGGCGCAAGTGTTGGCCGCCCTCTGGCCCGGCGAGACGATCCCCCGCACCCCAAGCCGAACTGCCGACTGGCTGGAAGTCGCAGTTGGTCGCTTCAAGGCTTGGAAAGCGTCAGCGGCCCGCCTCGGAGCCGGGCGGGCGTTGGAATTCGTTCGGGCTTGGTACCCAGGGCTGAGCCTGGACCAGCTGCGCACTTGGCGGATGGAGGCCGACGCGGAGCTGGAGGAGGTGAGGCCGGCTATCGCCCAGCGAGCTTCGACGATCGCCGAGTGCACCGACATCAGCGTTTTCGCACCCGAAATCGATGATGACGGTGTTGCTCAGCCCGAGGAGTGGTTCGGGCTGAACCCGGCAGTGGGCGAGGACTCGGCGGAGGAGATTGCCTCCAACGACAAGGGCGAAGAAGACGAAGACGAGGACGGCAAAGACGTCGAGCCGGCTGGTGGAACAACCAGCCGACCTCAGGCCGACCGTGCCTCCAGCAACGAGGCGCGTGGAAGCGCGCCCTGTGCGGGAGGCGGCGACCAAGCCGAAGTTCGTCAGCCGGCCGCTCCTTTAGCCGGCACGACCGTCTCCGCCAACCAGTCTGGCTCGTCGGTCGCTCCGCCAGCTTGACCTGCCGTCTTTATCTCTCCTGCTTTGTTGTCTTTAAAGAATCTTTGTTAAGTTTTCGCAGTTCCACCCACTAGGGGTGTATCCAAACTATGTTGAATGCTGGCCTCTTGGAGGTCTTTTTATGTAAATATTATCATGTGTATGTTTGGTTTCCATTCGCATATGCTTTTTTATCCTTAGGCTTTTTCCTTTGACGCCTTCCTTCTTTGGGGAGGCAAGTACTTGAGCTTTCTTGGATTAAAGTGAAGTGAATGGAAACCGGCCGGCCGGCTACTCTGGTAGCCAGTCGGCGGTGTGAGAAAAACCGGCTTTTGTTATATTAGTCCGTTAGTCCCTAGCCGTTTTTCGTGTGGGCGCCCGTTCCTGCCTTTAACTCTTGCCAGCCGGACAGCCGGTTCTTCGAACTGCGACTTTTGGCAAGAGAAGGCTTGAGAGCCGGCACACTACTTGTCTGACTGCGGGTAGGACTTCTAACATAACTCCAGTCGGCCAGTCCCCGAGCCGACTAGTCGAACTCGGTGCCGGACGGAATAAGTAAATGATACGACAAGGTCATAAGCATGATACTTTTCATTCATAAATAAGGGATGGCAGTCCCCGAGCCCTCCTCGGGAAGCCTATTGTCTTGTACTTAATACAAAAGTTAGCGCGGTACATACTGCATTTCAACTGTAAAATCTTCGGAGGAGGTTGGCGTTCCATGGTCGTTCCGACTCCTTGCCGGACTCGTCTCTCTTGCGCGCCTTCGGCTTCTGTGCGTCGATCAGGTAGTAGGAGTCGTTGCCTAGAGCTCTACTGATGACGAAGGGGCCTTCCCAAGGGGCTGAGAGCTTGTGCTGGCCGGCTGTTCGCTGGATCAGCCGGAGCACAAGATCGCCCTCTTGTAAAGATCTTGGCCTGACGTTCCGGCTGTGGTAGCGGCGCAAACCCTGCTGGTAGATTGCAGACCGGCTGAGGGCTAACAGCCGGCTTTCTTCCAGCAGGTCGACACCGTCTTCTCGTGCTTCCTTGGCCTCCGCTTCCGTGTACATGGTTACCCGAGGCGAGTCGAACTCGATGTCAGTTGGGATGACCGCCTCGGCACCATACACAAGGAAGAAAGGGGTGAAGCCGGTTGACTTGTTTGGTGTAGTGCGCAGACTCCAGAGGACAGCCGGCAGCTCATCAAGCCAATAGCCGGCCGAGCGCTCCAGAGGTACAACCAGTCGGGGCTTGATGCCGGAGAGGATGAGGCCGTTGGCTCGCTCGACCTGGCCGTTTGACTGCGGGTAGGTGACGGATGCTAAGTCCAGCCGGATACCTTGGGCTGCGCAGAAACGTGCCAAGGCTCCTTTGGCAAAATTCGTGCCATTGTCGGTGATGATGCTGTGCGGCATGCCGTACCGAGTTGTTATGTCTGCGATGAACGTCACGGCAGTCGGCCCATTCAGCTTCTTGATCAGCTTTGCCTCAATCCACTTGGTGAATTTGTCCATGACGACGAGCAAATGCGTCATGCCGCCGCGCACCGTCTTGAATGGGCCCACCATGTCCAGTCCCCAAACGGCAAAGGACCAAGTGAGGGGAATGGTCTTGAGTGCCGAAGCCGGCACTTGTTGCTTGGAGCGGAAGAGGCATCCCTTGCAATGTTTGACTAATTCTTTGGCATCATCGAAAGCAGTCGGCCAGAAGAAACCATGGCGGAAGGCTTTGGCGACAAGTGATCTTGAGGCCGCATGGTGGCCGCGTTCTCCTTGGTGAATGTCTGTGAGGATTGCAATGCCCTTCTCTTGCTCGACGCACCGTTGGAGGATTCCAGTGACGCTGCGCTTGAGTAGTTCTCTGTTGACGATTGTGTACGCTCCGGCTCGACGCTGGACCTGTCTTGCTTCTGTTTCGTCAGCCCGCAGGTCTTGGTTTACTAGGAAGTTGAGGATGGACTGAGCCCATGATGGAGCCGCGACTTCTTCTACTGCCAAAGTGGCTACTGCCACCAGGGTGGGCGGGCTGGGCGGTGAGGTGCTAGAGTCGGCCGCCGGCTGTAGTGCTGGTGTAGTCCCCGGGCCGGCTGCCCCAGTCCCCGAGCCGGTCGTGGCAGTCCCCGAGCCGGTTGCCGAAGTCCCCGAGCCGGCTACGGGGGTCTTGGGGTCGCCTACTTGGTTCTTCGAGCCGGACCCGGCCGCATCGGGATCAGGCGGCACGAAGATGGAATCGGACTCTGGAGACGGCTTGATAGACGGCTTGAGGAGGCGTTGGAGAGCGACGCCGGCTGGAATTGCTTGCCGAGTGGAGCCTATTCGAGCCAGGGCATCGGTTGGCTCATTGTCGGCTCGCGATACGTGGAGGAACTCGCTTCCTTCAAAGTATCCGCTGAGTTGTTGGACCATGAAGCGGTAGCTCGCCATATTCGCGTCCTTGGCGTCCCAGTCGCCGGATGATTGCTGGACTACCAGGTCTGAGTCGCCATAACATAGGATCCGGCGAATGCCAAGTTCTTTGGCAAGCCGGAGCCCATGTATGAGCGCCTCGTACTCGGCCACATTGTTGGAGGCGGCAAAGTGGATCTGTAGCGTGTATCTGAGCTTGTCGCCTTTCGAAGAGGTAAGGACGACGCCGGCTCCCAAGCCGGTGCGCATCTTGGACCCATCGAAGTGCATGCGCCAATGGGTGGAGTCAGGAGCCGGCGGCAGGTACTGGGTCTCGGCCCAGTCGACGAGGAAGTCGGCCAGTGCTTGGGACTTGATGGCAGTGCGGGGCTGGTAGAAGATCGTGTACGAGGCCAGCTCAATGGCCCATTTCGCCACCCGGCCGGATGCGTCCCGGCTACCTATGATCTCTGCTAGCGGGGCGGTGCATATGACCGTGACGGGATGCTCTTGAAAGTAGGGCTTCAGCTTCTTGGCGGTGAAGTACACGCCATAACACGTCTTTTGGTAGTGCGGGTAGTTCTGCTTTGAAGCGGACAACACCTCGCTCAAATAATACACCGGCCTCTGGACCGGCTGGGCTCGGCCTTCTTCTGGGCGCTGGACTACGATGACGGTGCTGACCACCCGGCTGGTTGCAGCGATGTAGAGGAGCATGGGCTCTTTCTCAGTCGGCGCTGCGAGGACAGGCGGCGTGGCCAGCATCTTCTTCAGCTCGTGAAAAGCTTGGTCGGCCTGGTCGTTCCACTCGAAGTGAGTGCTCTTCTTCATGAGGCGGTAGAGAGGGAGAGCTTTCTCTCCGAGCCGGCTGATGAAGCGGTTCAAGGAGGCTAAGCACCCGGTGAACTTCTGAATGTCTCGAAGCTTGGTGGGGATCGCCATTCTCTCAATGGCCTTGATCTTCACCGGGTTGCATTCGATGCCGCGTTCGGAGACCAGGAAGCCTAGGAGCTGGCCGGCTGGCACTCTGAACACGCATTTCTCGGGGTTGAGCTTGATTTGGAACCGGCATAAGTTCTCAAACGTTTCCTTGAGGTCTTCCAACAAGGTGCCGTGCTTCTCCGTCTTCACCATGATGTCGTCCACGTATACGTGAGCGTTTCTGCCGAGTTGCTTGAGGAGGCACTTCTGCATGCACGCTGAAAGGTGGCACCGACATTTCTCAAGCCGAATGTCATAGTCAGGTAGCAGAAGGCTCCAAATGGCGTGATGAAGGCGGTCTTCAGGCGGTCGTCCGGGTCTAGCTTTATCTGATGATATCCGGAGTAAGCATCCAAAAAACTCAACAGCTCGCATCCGGCTGTGGAGTCTATCACTTGGTCAATCCTTGGCAGGGCAAAAGGATCTTTGGGGCAGGCCTTATTGAGGCTCGTGTAGTCTATACACATGCGCCACTTGTTTTTCTTCTTTAGCACAAGGACCGGGTTGGCGAGCCACTCTGGAAAGAAAACTTCCATGATGAAGCCGGCCGCCAAGAGCCGGGCTATCTCCTCCCCTACAATCCTGCGCTTCTCCTCCGATAGTCGGTGAAGGGGTTGTCTGACTGGCTTTGCGTCTTCTCGAACGTGCAGTTTGTGATCGGCGAATTTCCTCGGAACACCCGGCATGTCCTTGGGGGACCATGCAAAGATGTCCCGATTCTTACGGAGGAAATCGGCGAGCTCGCCTTCCTATTTGCTGTTCAGGTTTGCCCCGATGACGGCAAACCTCTCTTGATGCTCGGGGTCAAGAGGTATCTTCTTCGTTTCCTTGGCCGGCTGGAAAGATCCTTGGACGTCATGCTCCTTGGGGTCGGGGGACACGGCCGACTGTTTTCCGGCTATGGCCACGACTCGGTCCAACATCTTCTTCTCTTCGGCAATCACAAGGGACTCGGCCAGCCGGCTGCTGGCCGCTGCGCACTCGGAGGACTTCTTGTAATCACCGGCTACGGTGATGACGCCTTTGGTGCTTGGTATCTTCATCTTGAGGTATGCATAGTGGGGAACTGCCATGAATTTGGCCAAGGCAGGTCGGCCCAGCAATGCATGGTAAGGGCTCTCCAGGTCCACCACTTCAAACCAGATCACTTCCCGGCGGAAATGCTCCTTGTCCCCAAAAAGTACATCAATCTTGATTTTGCCAATGGGGGCGCAGGACAGGCCGGGTACGATGCCGTGGAACACTGTCCGAGTGGGCGTGAGCTGCTTTGTCTTGACGTTTAGCTTCTCCAGGTGTCATGGTACAGGATGTTGATGCTGCTCCCGCCGTCTATCAACACACGAGAGAAGCGGGCGGCGCGTCTGTCCGTTGCGAGGGTGGATTCCAGGACCAAGGCATAAGAGCCGGGAGATGGCATCACCTCCGGATGGTCGGTCCGGCTCCAGCTGATGGGCTTTTCTGACCAATGCATGTGTCCGGCGGGGCTGGCAGCGACCATGCTAACTTCCTGGCGCTCTTGGCGTTTGCTGCGCCGGTCTTCGGGCTGGCTCGTAAAGACGATGTAGGTTGCTTGCTCGTCAGGGAACTCGTCATGCATGGCTCCGACTGCGGGCCGAGCGGCCGGAGGCGGCGAAGGCGGAGGCGGCACGAGCCCCTCGCCCTTAGAGATTCGGGTGAGCCAATGGCACTTCCGGGTCGTGTGGTTGGACGGCTTCGCGCCGCTGTGGAACTTGCAAGGGGCGTCGAGGGTTTGCTCGTAGGAGAACGCGGGCTGCCAAGCCGGCCTGCCGCCCTTGGGCTTCTTGGGTGCCGGTCGTTCTTCAGGCGGCGCATCTTCGACCGTTGCCACCTGCCGGCTGGCGGGAGGCGGCGCGGGGCCCTTGCGCTTCTGGTCGTTCGAGTTGGGGTGTCGGCCGGAATCCCCAGCTGGCGTCTTGGGCGCCGGGTTGAGTACCTTACCGGACGCGTCTACCCGAAGCTCAGTCTTCATCGAGGAGTCGGCGGTGGCGTACTTGTCCGCTATGTCCAGAAGTTCGTCGAGGGTAGCCGGCTCGTCGCAGAGGAGCTTGTGCTTGAGGAGGGTGCCTTCTCGGCATCTGGATGTGAAGTATTCTATGGCTTGCACCTCGTGCACTCCTTCACAAGAGTTGCGGAGCTCGGCCCAACGCGTGAGGTAATCGCGAGTGGACTCGGCGGGGCCTTGTACGCACAAGGAGAGCTGTCTGGGCTTGGGAGCCCGCTTGTAGGTGCTGGTGAAGTTGCGGATGAAGGCTTCTGTGAAGTCTAGCCAGCTGTTGATGCTACACGGCTTGAGGCTGTTGAGCCAGGTCCGCGCCGTGCCTTGCAGCATGAGGGCATGTACTTTACGGCGACGCGCCGGTTCCCGTTGGCTATGCTAACCGCCGTGGAGTAGTCGATCAACCAATCTTCCGGCTTCACGGAGCCGTTGTACTTGGGCGTGTCTCTTGGGAGCGAGAACCCTTTGGGAAAGGGCTCGTCGCGGATGCGGGGGCCGAAACAAGGCAGGCCGACATCGTCTTCTTCTTCCAATGCCGGGGATCGCGCCAGGCGGTCGATCCGATGGCGGGCGTCGTTCTCGCCAATTCCTTCGCAGCGGCCTAGCCGGCCGCTGAGGGTCGGGTGCGCCACTGGCGGCGAGGCGGGATATCTCTCTCCACAGGGCGGAGGCGGAGGCGGGTCGCCCCGCCATTCCATGGCTCAGGGATGACCGTCCGCGTCTCGCTCGATGGAGATCCGGGTCCGGCTGCGGCTGGCAGCCAGCTCCTTCTCGCGTCGCGCGCGGGTATTGCTCGTAGTCGGCGTCCGAGACATCGCGCCGTGTTCTCGGCGCGGGGGAGGGCTTTCCGCGCGGGCGTCGGCTTCGTGTCACTGCGCGGCTGCGTCAATCAATTGCTGGATGCGCCGGGTCATGTGGGGGAGGTCTTCGGCCTCCAAGCCATCCAACTTGTCTACAGCCGCCTGGGCGGCACGCAAGTTCTCGAGCGGAGTGGCATAGACCGGGCAGTCGACTCCCAGTGTGTCGGCGATGAGGGCGCCACGTTGCTTGACAAGGCCGGCCCGGCTTGGCCCGCCCGGGGCCGGCGTGCCGAAGGCGGCGCGGTCAGCTTCGCGCTGGTAGGCCTCAGTGAGGCGTCTTACGGAGGCCAGCCTCCGGCCCTCTGCGAGGAGGGCGAGGCGGCGTGCTTCCAGTGCTTCGTCGTCAGCATTAGCCGGGAGGGGAGCGGACAAATCGTGGGCCGCCGCGCGCGAGGCATCGTGGGCGCTCTCATCGGCCAGGCCGCCGTGGTCGACAACCATCACTTTGGTGGTGACAGCATCGCAGCCGTCGGCTCGAGGAAGCGGGTCGTTGTAGATCGCGACGTTGGTGGGGAAGGTATCGTAGGAGGCCGTGTCGGAGTCGACAGGCATCGGGTCGGTGGAGCCAACTGACTCCAGGTCCGCAGCGGGCTCGCTGGAGACATGGAGCTGGCCGAGAAGGTGGGCGAGGTGGTCGGTGCCCGCATCGGAGGCGAGCTCGTCGGAGATGAGAGTTTCGTCGAGAAGATCGGCGAGGCCGCTTGCCGCACAGATGCTGGTGACGCCTTGTAGCGCGTCATGGCAAGCGCCATCGGGCGTGCCAGGCTGGCTACGCCCGCTGGGGAGGAAGAGGGTTCCCGTCCAGAATAGGTCTCTGGACGATGGTGCACCTGGCCCCACGGTGGGCGCCAAATGTCGGGTGGTAGGTGCGACATATGCCAACGGGTGGCTTATCATTGTGGGAGCCAGTAAGACATCGCCGGTGCCTGGAAACGGGATGAGGCGAAGACATGCACGCCGGCGGATCTTACCCAGCTTCGGGGCTCTCCATGGAGATAACACCCCTACTGCTGCTCTGCGAGGTCTCCGCATGCTCACTAGATGAATCAAGTAGCTACATAACGCTCCTTGAGCTGTTTGGGGGGAGGAGGAAGAAGGGCACGGCTCGCCCGCTTCTACTCCCTGTGTGGTGTCTAGAACTAGCGGGGGGTCGAACCCTTTGGATGGGTGCTCCGGGAGGTTTATATAGGCCTACCCCCCGGGGTACAATGGTAATCCGACTGGGCACGGGGCCCAGCGATCTGTGACTGCGCTCGCCGGCTTCTGCGCCGGCTGCTGGGGCCCGCCGACTGGTGGGTCCCGCCGGCTGCCGGCCCCTTGATCGACAGGCAGGCCCCACTGTCCAGGGCCTGGTCGGCGGCTGGTTACTGTGGCTCCGTCTTGCTGACGTGGGCTTCATCGTGGTAAGCGCGGCTACAGTACCGCCGCCTGTCAGGCGATTGCTGTAGCCTTACCGTGTCTTGTCTCCTTAATGGGGCGTCCTCTTATAGGAAGGCGGCAAGCCGGCTGCGGGGAGCCGGCTCTGTCTTGGGCCGACTAGTTGGAGGCGTGGCCGCCTTCGGGCGTCTCTCTGCTCAAAGGGGCCTACCGTCTGTGGGCCACGCTGGCGGCCCGTCGTGGGTGATGCCAGGGTCAACATGGCAACAGTGCCGCACCGGATGGGTCGTGCCTAGCGCGTGCGGCGCACCATGCCAGGCGTGCTCCGGGATTCGGGGGTGGCAGGCTTTGTATCGTTCATACCACTAAGTACTACTACGTGATGCCAGGGGAAGCCGGCTAGGCTACCCATGGCTATTTACTCCGACACGTGTCTTTGTCTCCAGGTCGCACTTTGGATCGTTCATACCACTAAGTACTACTACATGTGGTCTCCGACCCAGAAGTGGAAGAAGTGGAGACGCTCTACCACGCTGTTTTTTACGCTGGGCTCTACCACGCTGTTCATGTCCCACTCCTTTCGCTGACATGTGGGACATCCATCACGTGCCGTGTTTGGCACCCTTCGTCGTAAGAGTTGAAACGCTAGCATTCATCAGAAATAAAAAATAATTATAAATTGACAGTGATACTATTTTTTGCGAACCAATCAGCAGTGATACTATACCACGCGGTTTCCTTGCTCCTCGATATCAGAAAGAATACTTCCGTTCGCCAACATGTGGGACGTCGACCATCCTGGTCCACTTGCCATGCACACAGAACTCCAAGGGAGTCACCCAGGTTGTCGCGCCATAGTAACAATGACTAATGAGCCGTCAAATCATAGGCCCACTTCCTACTTTGAAGTTGCTTGGACGAAGGAACCATCATGACTTCATTGAATTCCGCTTCTTGAAGAAAACTACTGTACCAGCAGTACTGCTAGCTACAGTAGTTACTCCAACAGAGGCCTCCTTTCATTCATAGGATAGGCATATGAAAATCATAGTAAGTGAGATGACATGCATATCAATTCCTATAGAGAAAGAGATGCCATTTGATGCTTAGGATAGGAATTTTTCCATTTAGTCTAGGCTAATGTACTGGTAATTTGCTCTAAAAACTACAGTAGTAACTAGTAGTACTGGTACATGCTCGTACTCAGACACACACACACACACACACACACTAACTACTAGTACTACTACTTCTCACATGCTGGCCAGACGCCGTCGTTCTCCTTCCCGGCTTTGTCGGCGACACCCCACCATGCTTGGATCTCCGCCGACCTCTCCGCAGCAGCGCGTGCATCCCTTTCTTTCTTGCGGTGGCGGGCCTCTCTTTTCTTGAGTGCTTTCTGACTTTTCCGCTCCCTCTGTGTGGCTTTGGCCGCCTCTTGCTCTACCACCCATTCGGCCTTGGCATCTTCAAATTCCTCCCACATAGTTGTGAGGTCGCGAGTGGCGATGAACTCGGCACGGCGGGATGCCATCGCTTCCCTACCATTTTGTGTGCGGTCGTGGGCGACGAGGAACTCGGCGCGACAGGATGCCATCGCTGCCTTACCGGTTTGTATGCGGCGCGGTGGCATGAACGACGCTTGGTGAGAGCTCTGGGGTGGAGTGGCCGGACAACCGTATAGTGCATTGGTTTGTCAAGAGCTCAAGGACAGAAGACGAAGCAAATTTGGATTCCCCTTCAATCCTAGTCATTTATTACCGAGTAAAATGCATTGGCGGTCATCGAACTTGTCTTGATAGCTCACTTTGATCATTGTATACGAGATGTGGTGATTATACGGTCACTGGCTCAGCGTATAGCTCCGTATTTGTCTGGTTGACCAGTCCAACAGTCCGCGAGCGCCTCATCAGCTCGTGTTCTTTATCTATCTACGCGGGCCTACCTGTCAATGGAGAAAGTACTGTAAAAACCAAAATTATGCTAGAGTCCGGACTGAAGGAAATATGCCCTAGAGGCAATAATAAAGTTATTATTTATTTCCTTATATCATGATAAATGTTTATTATTCATGCTAGAATTTTATTAACCGGAAACATAATACATGTGTGAATACATAGACAAACAGAGTGTCACTAGTATGCCTCTACTAGACTAGCTCGTTAATCAAAGATGGTTATGTTTCCTAACCATGGACAAAGAGTTGTTATTTGATTAACGGGATCACATCATTAGGTGAATGATCTGATTGACATGACCCATTCCATTAGCTTAGCACCCGATCGTTTAGTATGTTGCTATTGCTTTCTTCATGACTTATACATGTTCCTATGACTATGAGATTATGCAACTCCCGTTTACCGGAGGAACACTTTGTGTGCTACCAAACATCACAACATAACTGGGTGATTATAAAGGTGTTCTATAGGTGTCTCCAAAGGTACATGTTGGGTTGGCGTATTTCCAGATTAGGATTTGTCACTCCGATTGTCGGAGAGGTATCTCTGGGCCCTCTCGGTAATGCACATCACATAAGCCTTGCAAGCATTGCAACTAATGCGTTAGTTGTGAGATGATGTATTACGGAACGAGTAAAGAGACTTGCCGGTAACGAGATTGAACTAGGTATTGAGATACCGATGATCGAATCTCGGGCAAGTAACATACCGATGACAAAGGGAACAACGTATGCTGTTATGCGGTCTGACCGATAAAAGATCTTCGTAGAATATGTAGGAGCCAATATGAGCATCCAGGTTCCGCTATTGGTTATTGACCGGAGACGTGTCTCGGTCATGTCTACATTGTTCTCGAACCCGTAGGGTCCGCACGCTTAAGGTTTTGATGACAGTTATATTATGAGTTTATGCATTTTGATGTACCGAAGTTCGTTCGGAGTCCCGGATGTGATCACGGACATGACGAGGAGTCTCTAAATGGTCGAGACATAAAGATTGATATATTGGAAGCCTATATTTGGATATCGGAAGTGTTCCAGGTGAAATCAGGATTTTACCGGAGTACCGGGAGGTTACCGGAACCCCCCGGGAGGAATATGGGCCTTAGTGGGCCTTAGTGGAAGAGAGGAGAGGTGGCCAGGGCTGGGCCGTGCGCTCCTCCCCCCTACTCCGAATAGGACAAGGAGAGGGGGCCGGCGCCCCCTTCCTTCTCTCTCTCCTCTTTTCCCCCTCCCGAATCCTATTCCAACTAGGAAAGGGGGGGAATCCTACTCCCGGAGGGAGTAGGACTCCTCCTGGCGCGCCCTCTCCTGGCCGGCCGCACCCCCCTTTTGATCCTTTATATACGGAGGCAGGGAGCACCCCTAGAGACACAAGTTGATCCACGTGATCATATTCTTAGCCAGTGCGGTGCCCCCTTCCACCATAGTCCTCGATAATATTGTAGCGGTGCTTAGGCGAAGCCCTGCGATGGTAGTACATCAAGATCGTCATCACACCGTCGTGCTGACGGAACTCTTCCCCGACACTTTGCTAGATCGGAGTCCGGGGATCGTCATCGAGCTGAACGTGTGCTAGAACTCGGAGGTACCGTAGTTTCGGTGCGTGATCGGTCGGGCCTGAAGACGTACGACTACATCAACCACGTTGTGCTAACGCTTTCATTGTCGATCTACAAGGGTACGTAGATCACACTCTCCCCTCTCGTTGCTATGCATCACCATGATCTTGCGTGTGCGTAGGATTTTTTTTGAAATTACTACGTTACCCAACAGTGGCAGCCGAGCCTAGGTTTTATGTGTTGATGTTGTTTGCACGAGTAGAACACAAGTGAGTTGTGGGCGATATAAGTCATACTGCTTACCAGCATGTCATACTTTGGTTCGGCGGTATTGTTGGACGAAGCGGCCCGGACCGACATTACGCGTACGCTTACGCTAGACCGGTTCTCCCGACGTGCTTTGCACAAAGGTGGCTAGCGGGTGACAGTTTCTCCAACTTTAGTTAAACCGAGTATGGCTACGCCCGGTCCTTGCGAAGGTTAAAACAGCACCAACTTGACAAACTATCGTTGTGGTTTTCATGCGTAGGTAAGATTGGTTCTTTCTTAAGCCCGTAGCAGCCACGTAAAACATGCAACAACAAAGTAGAGGACGTCTAACTTGTTTTTGCTGGGCATGTTGTGATGTGATATGGTCAAGACATGATGCTAAATTTTATTGTATGAGATGATCATGTTTTGTAACCGAGTTATCGGCAACTGGCAGGAGCCATATGGTTGTCGCTTTATTGTATGCAATGCAATCGCGCTGTAATACTTTACTTTATCACTAAGCGGTAGCGATAGTAGTGGAAGCATAAGATTGGCGAGACGACAACGATGCTACGATGGAGATCAAGGTGTCGCGCCGGTGACGATGGTGATCATGACGGTGCTTCAAAGATGGAGATCACAAGCACAAGATGATGATGGCCATATCATATCACTTATATTGATTGCATGTGATGTTTATCTTTTATGCATCTTATCTTGCTTTGATTGACGGTAGCATTATAAGATGATCTCTCACTAATTATCAAGAAGTGTTCTCACTGAGTATGCACCATTGCGAAAGTTCTTCGTGCTGAGACAGCACGTGATGATCGGGTGTGATAGGCTCTACGTTCAAATACAACGGGTGCAAAACAGTTGCACACGCGGAATACTCAGGTTATACTTGACGAGCCAAGCATATACAGATATGGCCTCGGAACACAGAGACCGAAAGGTCGAGCGTGAATCATATAGTAGATATGATCAACATAGTGATGTTCACCAATGAAGCTACTCCATCTCACGTGATGATCGGACATGGTTTAGTTGATTTGGATCACGTAATCACTTAGAGGATTAGAGGGATGTCTATCTAAGTGGGAGTTCTTTAAGTAATATGATTAATTGAACCTAAATTTATCATGAACTTAGTACCTAATAGTATCTTGCTTATTCATGTTTGATTGTAGATAGATGGCCCGTGCTGTTGTTCCATTGAATTTTAATGTGTTCCTTGAGAAAGCAAAGTTGAAAGATGATGGTACCAATTACACGGAGTGGGTCTGTAACTTGAGGATTATCCTCATTGCTGCACAGAAGAATTACGTCCTGGAAGCACCGCTGGGTGCCAGGCCTGCTGCTGGAGCAACACCAGATGTTATGAACGTCTGGCAGAGCAAAGCTGATGACTACTCGATAGTTCAGTGTGCCATGCTTTACGGCTTAGAATCGGGACTTCAACGATGTTTTGAACATCATGGAGCATATGAGATGTTCTAGGAGTTGAAGTTAATATTTCAAGCAAATGCCCAGATTGAGAGATATGAAGTCTCCAATAAATTCTATAGCTGCAAGATGGAGGAGAACAGTTCTGTCAGTGAGCATATACTCAAAATGTCTGGGTATAATAATCACTTGATTCAATTGGGAGTTAATCTTCCAGATGATTGCGTCATTGACAGAATTCTCCAATCACTGCCACCAAGCTACAAGAGCTTCGCGATGAACTATAATATGCAAGGGATGAATAAGACTATTCCCGAGCTCTTCGCAATGCTGAAAGCTGTGGAGGTAGAAATCAAGAAGGAGCATCAAGTGTTGATGGTCAACAAGGCCACTAGTTTCAAGAAAAAGGGCAAAGGGAAGAAGAAGGGGAACTTCAAAAGGAACAGCAGGCAAGTTGCTGCTCAAGAGAAGAAACCCAAACCTGGACCTAAGCCTGAAACTGAGTGCTTCTACTGCAAGAAGACCGGTCACTGGAAGCGGAACTGCCTCAAGTATTTGGCGGATAAGAAGGATGGCAAGGTGAACAAAGGTATATGTGATATACATGTTATTGATGTGTACCTTACTAATGCTCGCAGTAGCACCTGGGTATTTGATACTGGTTCTGTTGCTAATATATGCAACTCGAAACAGGGACTACGGATTAAGCGAAGATTAGCTAAGGACGAGGTGACGATGCGCGTGGGAAATGGTTCCAAAGTCAATGTGATCGCAGTCGGCACGCTACCTCTACATCTACCTTCGGGATTAATATTAGACCTAAATATTTGTTATTTGGTGCCAGCGTTAAGCATGAACATTATATCTGGATCTTGTTTGATGCGAGACGGTTATTCATTTAAATCAGAGAATAATGGTTGTTCTATTTACATGAGTAATATCTTTTATGGTCATGCACCCTTAAAGAGTGGTCTATTCTTATTAAATCTCGATAGTAGTGACACACATATTCATAGTGTTGAAACCAAAAGATGCAGAGTTGATAATGATAGTGCAACTTATTTGTGGCACTGCCGTTTAGGTCATATCGGTATAAAGCGCATGAAGAAACTCCATACTGATGGGCTTTTGGAACCACTTGATTATGAATCACTTGGTACTTGCGAACCGTGCCTTATGGGTAAGATGACAAAAACACCATTCTCCGGTACTATGGAGAGAGCAACAGATTTGTTAGAAATCATACATACAGATGTATGTGGTCCGATGAATATTGAGGCTCATGGCGGATATCGTTATTTTCTCACCTTCACAGATGACTTAAGCAGATATGGGTATATCTACTTAATGAAACACAAGTCTGAAACGTTTGAAAAGTTCAAAGAATTTCAGAGTGAAGATGAAAATCATCGTAACAAGAAAATAAAATTCCTACGATCTGATCGTGGAGGAGAATATTTGAGTTACGAGTTTGGTGTACATTTGAAACAATATGGAATAGTTTCGCAACTCACGCCACCCGGAACACCACAGCGTAATGGCGTGTCCGAACGTCGTAATCGTACTTTATTAGATATGGTACGATCTATGATGTCTCTTACTGATTTACCGCTATCGTTTTGGGGATACGCTCTAGAGATGGCCGCATTCACGTTAAATAGGGCACCATCAAAATCCGTTGAGACGACACCTTATGAACTGTGGTTTGGCAAGAAACCAAAGTTGTCGTTTCTGAAAGTTTGGGGCTGCGATGCTTATGTGAAAAAGCTTCAACCTGATAAGATCGAACCCAAATTGGAAAAATGTGTCTTCATAGGATATCCAAAGGAAACTATTGGATACACCTTCTATCACAGATCCGAAGGCAAGACTTTTGTTGCTAAATTCAAAAACTTTCTGGAGAAGGAGTTTCTCTCGAAAGAAGTGAGTGGGAGGAAAGTAGAACTTGACGAGGTAACTGTACCTACTCCATTATTGGAAAGTAGTACATCATAGAAACCTGGTTTTGTGACACCTACACCAATTAGTGAGGAAGCTAATGATGATCATGAAACTTCAGAACAAGATACTACTGAACCTCGTAGATCAACTAGAGTAAGATCCGCACCAGAGTGGTACAGTAACCCTGTTCTGGAAGTCATGCTACTAGATCATGATGAACCTATGAACTATGAAGAAGCGATGGTGAGCCCAGATTCCGCAAAATGGCTTGAAGCCATGAAATCTGAGATGGGATCCATGTATGAGAACTAAGTATGGACTTTGGTTGACTTTCCCAATGATCGGCAAGCAATTGAGAATAAATGGATCTTCAAGAAGAAGACGGACGCTGACGGCAATATTACTGTCTACAAAGCTCGACTTGTCGCAAAAGGTTTTCGACAAGTTCAAGGGATTGACTACGATGAGACCTTCTCACCCGTAGCGACGCTTAAGTCTGTCTGAATCATGTTAGCAATTGTCGCATTTAATGATTATGAAATTTGGCAGATGGATGTCAAAACTGCATTCCTGAATGGATTTCTGGAAGAAGAGTTGTATATGATGCAACCAGAAGGTTTTGTCGATCCAAAGGGAGCTAACAAAGTGTGCAAGCTCTAGCGATCCATTTATGGACTGGTGCAAGCCTCTCGGAGTTGGAATAAACGCTTTGATAGTGTGATCAAAGCATTTGGTTTTGTACAGACTTTTGGAGAAGCCTGTATTTACAAGAAAGTGAGTGGGAGCTCTGTAGCATTTCTGATATTATATCTGGATGACATATTACTAATTGGAAATGATATAGAATTTCTGTATAGCATAAAGGGATACTTGAATAAGAGTTTTTCAATGAAAGACCTCGGTGAAGCTGCTTACATATTAGGCATTAAGATCTATAGAGATAGATCAACACACTTGATTGGACTTTCACAAAGCACATACCTTGACAAAGTTTTGAAGAAGTTCAAAATGGATCAAGGAAAGAAAGGGTTCTTGCCTGTGTTACAAGGTGTGAAGTTGAGTCAGACTCAATGGCCGACCACTGCAGAAGATAGAGAGAAAATGAAAGATGTTCCCTATGCTTCAGCCATAGGCTCTATCATGTATGCAATGCTGTGTACCAGACCTGATGTGTGCCTTGCTATAAGTCTAGCAGGAGGTACCAAAGTAATCCAGGAGTGGATCACTGGATAGCGGTCAAGAACATCCTGAAATACCTGAAAAGGACTGAGGATATGTTTCTCGTTTATGGAGGTGACAAAGAGCTAATCGTAAGTGGTTACATCGATGCGAGCTTTGACACTGATCCGGACGATTCTAAATCGCAAACCAGATATGTATTTACATTAAACGGTGGAGCTGTCAGTTGGTGCAGTTCTAAACAAAGCGTCATGGCGGGATCTACGTGTGAAGCGGAATACATAGCTGCTTCGGAAGCAGCAAATGGAGGAGTCTGGATGAAGGAGTTCATATCCGATCTAGGTGTCATACCTAGTGCATCGGGTCCAATGAAAATCTTTTGTGACAATACTGGAGGAATCCAGATTTCACAAGAGAACCAAGCACATCAAGAGATGCTTCAATTCCATCCGGGATCTAGTCCAGGTGGGAGACATAGAGATTTGCAAGATACATACGGATCTGAATGTAGCAGATCTATTGACTAAGCCTCTTCCACGAGCAAAACATGATCAGCACCAAGACTCCATGGGTGTTAGAATCATTACTGTATAATCTAGATTATTGACTCTAGTGCAAGTGGGAGACTGAAGGAAATATGCCCTAGAGGCAATAATAAAGTTATTATTTATTTCCTTATATCATGATAAATGTTTATTATTCATGCTAGAATTGTATTAACCGAAAACATAGTACATGTGTGAATACATAGGCAAACAGAGTGTCACTAGTATGCCTCTACTAGACTAGCTCGTTAATCAAAGATGGTTATGTTTCCTAACCATGGACAAAGAGTTGTTATTTGATTAACGGGATCACATCATTAGGTGAATGATCTAATTGACATGACCCATTCCATTAGCTTAGCACCCGATAGTTTAGTATGTTGCTATTGCTTTCTTCGTGACTTATACATGTTCCTATGACTATGAGATTATGCAACTCCCGTTTACCGGAGGAACACTTTGTATGCTACCAAACGTCACAACGTAACTGGGTGATTATAAAGGTGCTCTACAGGTGTCTCCAAAGGTACATGTTGGGTTGGCGTATTTCGAGATTAGGATTTGTCACTCCGATTGTCGGAGAGGTATCTCTGGGCCCTCTCGGTAATGCACATCACATAAGCCTTGCAAGCATTGCAACTAATGAGTTAGTTGTGAGATGATGTATTACGGAACGAGTAAAGAGACTTGCCGGTAACGAGATTGAACTAGGTATTGAGATACCGACGATCGAATCTCGGGCAAGTAACATACCGATGACAAAGGGAACAACGTATGTTGTTATGCGGTCTGACCGATAAAAGATCTTCGTAGAATATGTAGGAGCCAATATGAGCATCCAGGTTCCGCTATTGGTTATTGACCAGAGACGTGTCTCGGTCATGTCTACATTGTTCTCGAACCCGTAGGGTCCGCACGCTTAAGGTTTCGATGACAGTTATATTATGAGTTTATGAGTTTTGATGTACCGAAGGAGTTCGGAGTCCCGGATAGGATCAGGGACATGACGAGGAGTCTTGAAATGGTCGAGACATAAAGATTGATATATTGGAAGCCTATATTTGGATATCGGAAGTGTTCCGGGTGAAATCGGGATTTTACCAGAGTACCAAGAGGTTACCGGACCCCCCCCGGGAGGTATATGGGCCTTAGTGGGCCTTAGTGGAAGAGAGGAGAGGTGGCCAGGGCTGGGCCGCCCCCCCCCCAGTCCGAATAGGACAAGGAGAGGGGGTCGGCGCCCCCCTTCCTTCTCTCTCTCCTCTTTCCCCCCTCCCGAATCCTATTCCAACTAGGAAAGGGGGGGAATCCTACTCCCGGAGGGAGTAGGACTCCTCCTGGTGCGCCCTCTCCTGGCCGGCCGCACCCCCCCTTTTGATCCTTTATATACGGAGGCAGGGAGCACCCCTAGAGACACAAGTTGATCCACGTGATCATATTCTTAGCCGTGTGCGGTGCCCCCTTCCACCATAGTCCTCGATAATATTGTAGCGGTGCTTAGGCGAAGCCCTGTGATGGTAGTACATCAAGATCGTCACCACTCCGTCGTGCTGACGGAACTCTTCCCCGACACTTTGCTGGATCGGAGTCTGGGGATCGTCATCGAGCTGAACGTGTGCTAGAACTCGGAGGTACCGTAGTTTCGGTGCTTGATCGGTCAGGCCGTGAAGATGTATGACTACATCAACCACGTTGTGCTAACGCTTCCGTTGTCGATCTACAAGGGTACGTAGATCACACTCTCCCCTCTCGTTGCTATGCATCACGATGATCTTGCGTGTGCATAGGATTTTTTTTTGAAATTACTACGTTACCCAACACGGACCACTTCCGGAGTCTGCTCTCACCGCCCTGGCCCCTCAAGACGCCAGCTGCCCGCCGCATGCATGCATAGCAAGTAGTACTCCGTATGTGGAGGAGAGAGAGGCATTGACAAAGTCAAGGAGTGGGCTCTGCAAGAGCCCCTCTCTACACGTGCTCCTAGGTATAAAAAAATAATTCTAAAAAAGGCATAAAAAACAATTGTGTCTTAAAAAAGAAAGGTAAAAACATTTGAGAGGAAATAGATAGAGAGAAAGTGAGAAAAAGCTGTAACCTGGGCATTACATGAGGAAGGAGGGAGTGGTGCACATGCCAAGTTCACTGGGCTGCCGTGTTTCACACTCCTCCGTCATAACAGTGGAGACAATAGCTTTCATCAAAAATAAACAATGAATAATCGTTGCTCGTCCTCTATATCGCAAAGAATACTTTCATTCGCCGACATGTGGGACGTCGACCATCCTGGTCCACCTGCCATGCACAAAATTATCCTGGTCTACCCCGGTCGTATCACAGGCCCAACCTTTCCCACTGTAAGTTGTTCGGACGAAGGAACCATCATGACTTCGTTGAATTCTGCTTCTTCAAGAAACTTACTGTACCCACAATACTGCTACCACACGCGAAGACTAGACGGCATTGTACCACGTCATATCACTGAAACCCACTAGGCCAAACTAGCCCGCCTAGGTCATCTATTTTGGAACGGAGGGAGTATGTCTCTGCACTGCTATGATTTTGTGTTGCACATCATATCACTGAAAACCACTAGGCCAAACTAGCCCGCCTAGGTCATCGATCGCTAAGCCTACAATTTTAGGAGCTATGGCTATTGGTCGATCGACGAGGGATAAGTATAAGCGTACCACGAGCTCATCAGCCCCAACATTTCTCTTCGGTGAGTGTTTTGCAAGTACTATAACTCGCACAGTAGCTAGCCTACTAACACCAAGAATCATCAAACAAGCCCTGCTGATATGATAAACAGTTCAAACTTACATCTAATCATGCCATATATTACATCAAAAGCTGGTGAGGATACATCTGTTTCCATAACTCGGAGAGGGTTCACATGATTCATCGCATGATTCACTATCAAACAAAAGTAGCAAGATCCGCCCACACAAGACAGTGCACTAGCTCTAAGATGGTTTGATAACACGCATCGTTCTGGTAATTAAACACAAGCAATGCAAACTACCCTGAAGGATTAGCGCGACCAACTATTTCTTGTCATCGATCTCTCTGGCAATGACCACAGCACGGACAACGACATGGGAATCGATTTCTGGGGCGATGTCCGCAGGACTGACCGCGACATGGGAATCGATCTCTGGGGCGATGTCCACAGGATGGACAGCGGCATCGGAATCGATCTCCGGGGTGATGCCAACAGGACGGGCCACGCCATCGGAATCATCAAGGACGTCCATCGGCACCTGCACAACCCTAACATATTAGCAAGCACATTGCAAATAATCAAAAACCACAACTATGGTAATAAGCCATTATTTTTTACCTTGTGCAGCTCACCGGGGGATCTCATCCCTCCAGGGGCCATCTCCTCGTCCTCGATGGGGGCCATCACCTTGCCAGGGGAATACTGCTTCTCAACAGCGACTATCTCCTCAAACTCGGTCTTGAGCCTCACATAGGTGGCAATCAGAGTTCCTGGGGTAGGCACGATGGGGCCCTTGCTGTTCTTCAAACTTCCTTTGAGGAGTTCGTCCGCCAACGTCCTCAACTCTTTGGCCAATGCTTGTTTCTTGGAGTTCTTCGTCTCCATGGGTTGGCCCACCAACATGGTCAACTCGTTGGTCGGTGCTTGCTTCCTGGAGATCGCTGTCTCTAGTGGGTTGTCCACCGGCAACTCTTTGCCTAGTGCTCCAGGATCCATCAATGAACTCACAAACAAAAAGCAATCGAAAGGAAACCACAATCGCAATGAAAACGGGAAAAGAATAGGATGTGAGAATCGGTCGGTGCTTCACAAAAAGAAGATTCTTGGAATGAAAATATAGCAGCATAACTGATTCGCCCACCTTTCCTTCGTCGGTACAGAAGAAAAATGGCAGAAGTGAGTAGCCTGGAGTGAGGTTTTCTTCAAGAAAGGGAAGAAAGGGCTTGAACAAGCATTCCGGTGGAATGATGGTTGCTTTGTCTAGTCCAACTTGGAGGCCACCTTACCACTGCTGGTAAAGGTGTGGGTTTTGTGATATGACGGGTCATGACAGCCACACCGGGGTTACAGGTGAGTCTCGACTGTAGCACCTCGCTGTGATTTGGTGGATGGCACGTGGGCCCGGATGCTTTGAAATGTCCCACATGTAGATAGAGCGGCTAGTCATATAGGAGTGCTCAATATTTTGCACCGCGACCAAGGCGGAGAGGAAAACGAGTGAACTACGTAATTAATGCATGAGTTTAATTAGGGTAGTTTTGTAAAGTACGATATACATTCCTCCAATCGCAAAATGCCTTGGTTCATGAGATTTGAGATTTGAGCCCTATAAACCGGAAGGGAGGGAGTACTGCACACGGTGTAGTCTAGTCACTTGTTGAAATCTCTAGAAAGGCAAATACTCCTTTCCAGTTTACAGGGCTATACTACTCCCTCCGTCTAGGTGTGTAAGTCATCTTATGAAAACCAAATAGTCCCAAAACACTTAGGCGCGGTGCATTAACTTCTACCTTGTTTCTTATTTCTTGACATATCAACCAATAAGAGATGAGAGGTGTGCATGCTTTTAATGACTTGCAATGGCTAGTTCATTGCATGCAATGCTATTAATTAGCAAATAAACATTGGTGACCCCAGGAGGAAATGGTGCTAAGCGCGTGACCTATGCAATGAGTATCAACCAATGGATGATGGAGTTTAATTGTTAAACAATAGCAATTTTGTCTCATGCAAGATCCTGGCTAGTACTCCAAGGAACCGCACCACGCGAGCGTTCGCAACTGCCACGTTCGGGTTGCGCTTGGCTCTTTGCCTCTTCGAGAAGACGAACAATAATGATGTTACTCCTACTTCTACAGTATCGAATCCACTGCTGCATGTCCGTCCACCTCGTGCGGGAGGGATAGCGAAAGCTTCAACTTACTGCTCCTGCCTTTGCGTCTATGATAGGTGGGCCCAACAGGTGGTTGGCCCTCCTGTCATGCAGCCAAAGGCAGGTGCAGTTAAGGCACCGGAGCTCAGTCCGTGAGGGAGAGGGAGTTGTAGTAATCAAATTTCTCGGTCTTGTACGAGTTGATGAAGATAGGGGTTGCTTGCTTGCTTTGGTTGCTTGCTAGGGTTTCTCACTACGTATATATAGGCCGGAGCCTCCGCGCTTGCTTGCTAGGGTTGCTCTATTCACACACTCTCATCCTCTCCAGATTTAAACAAGATAGGGGTAGTAACACTGTCTTTCTCCCTTCAAAAAACACCGGCTTTCTATCCTCACCGCTGGTTACAGATCCGGACGTATCCCCCTCCACCGGTGAAGGGGAGGAGGGCAGCGTTTAGGCCGTCGTTGACAGCGAGGGAGGAGACCCACTGCCGGCCGCACCGTTATCTCTGGCCGAGCGCCAGCGCGGGAGGTCCTCCGATCCCTTCGTCGTTTCCTGTGGGCAGATCCGGCCTCCCGCCGCCCACCTATCCACATCCCGACGACCTTCAGGTATATCTTCGTTCGAAACCGCCTTAGCTCTACTTCCCCAGCTCGCTACGTCGCTGCATGTGCATCATTTTCTACCTCTCAGCCCCTCTCGATCGGATGGTCCAACGTCACATATTTTTTTCTTGTATTGTTAGAGGTAAAGCTACTTCATGGAGTCGAATCTTGTACTCCCTCCATCCGAAAATACTTGCCATTGAAATGGATGTATCTAGATGTATTTTAGTTCTAGACACATCTATTTTGATGATAAGTAATTCCGGACGGAGGGAGTACTTGTGTTGGAGCGATACGGTCGAAACGGGGGTCCTGTTCATCGGGAGGGGTGTGGCATACCGCAAAATGAGACTCCACGGGATACTGTTCATCTCCAGCGTCGACCCCCTCCAGCCTCCACGAGCTACTGTTCATCCACTGTCGACCTCCTCCAGCCTGCACCTGCGACTGTTCATCCACGGGCTCCTATTCATCCAGCCTCCACCGCGCGCTACTCCATCGGCTACTGTTCAACCACCCCTCCACCATCTACTGTTCATCCAGCCCTCCACACCACGGGGTCCTGTTCAACCACCCCTCCACGGGCACCCCTCCACGGGCACCCCTCCACCGTCTACTGTCCATCCAGCCCTCCACACCACGGGGTCCTATTCAACCACC
>NC_057803.1:35687079-35780913 GCF_018294505.1 Triticum aestivum
CCAGCCCTCCACACCATGGGGTCCTGTTCATGCACCCCTCCACGGGCACCCCTCCACCGTCTACTGTTCATCCAGCCCTCCACCACACCATGGGGTCCTGTTCATCCAGAGGCAACGCCACCATTCACTGTTCATCCAAACCCTCCACCCGCAACGCTCACTGTTCATCCAATCGATCGGCTTCAGTTAGCAGTAGTAGCGAAGGAATCGCTCAATCGGGTTCAGTCAACAGCCATCGATCGATCGCTCGGGTTCAGTAACGCGTAGCCTGCAGTGCAATCGCTCGGGTTCAGTTAGAGCCCAACGCCTCGCTCGGGTTCAGTTAGAGGCAATGCCTCGCACACACGCACGTACGTGTATGAGAGAAGCGCGCATCGCTCGGCCCCCGACCTTCCACCGTAACCAGGAACTCCCCGAAATTTTCCCCGCCCTCACTTCTACCATGGTTTTTTCCGTCATGGACGACCCAAAGAATGTCATGCAACTGCGTCTCCGGCCCGCCCAGGACGAAAAGCCCATTTTCTGTCATGATTTTTTGTCATAGAAGTAGGAGCCCACCACATCTATGATGATACCGGGTTTTGTCACAATTATCGTCATAGAAGTGTCATATGTATGACAGAAAAAAATTTCGTTCGGCCCAAAATGTCACGGATGTTGTCGGTGTCAAAACCAGCGGATCTCGGGTAGGGGGTCGCGAACTGTGCATCTAGGCCGGATGGTAACAGGAGGCAAGGGACATGAAGTTTTACCCAGGTTCGGGCCCTCTCGATGGAGGTAAAACCCTACGTCCTGCTTGATTAATATTGATGATATGGGTAGTACAAGAGTAGATCTACCACGAGATCAGAGAGACTAAACCCTAGAAGCTAGCCTATGGTATGATTGTTGATGTGTATGTCGTCCTATGGACTAAAACCCTCTGGTTTATATAGACACCGGAGAGGGTTAGGGTTACACAAAGTCGGTTACAATGGTAGGAGATCTATATATCCGTATCGCCAAGCTTGCCTTCCACGCCAAGGAAAGTCCTATCCGGACACGAGATGAAGTCTTCAATCTTGTATCTTCATAATCCGGGAGTTCGGCTATCCGAACACCCCTAATCCAGGACTCCCTCAGTAGCCCCTGAACCAGGCTTCAATGACAACGAGTCCGGCGTGCAGTTTGTCTTCGGCATTTTAAGGCGGGTTCCTCCTCCAAGTACTTCATAGAAGATTCTGAACACAAAGATAGTGTCTGGCTCTGCAAAATAAGTTTCCACATATTGCCATAGAGAGAATAATATTTACACAAATCTAATCCGCTGACGTATTCCGTAGCGTGACACACCACGGCCAAGCCTTTATCCGAGTCGTTTTATTACCCCACCTCAGCATGTTACGCGAGGCGGTTTCATTGGCACGTCTTGTTAAAGCAGAAATCATGTCCCCTTATTCCGGGATTCTCATCAATACGGGCGTGGGTAACCCAACCGCTTTTGGGACTCCTAGATTATAGGCAAGTCCAAACGGACACGGAGAGGACGCTTGCTATTCACCCTCTTTATAAAGGGACAAGGCTTTCTACTTTTCCCTCCCGTGTTCAATCGAATCCTTCCCCCGCCTCAAGCTCAAACGCCCAAAGTCCAGGCCAGGTGCTCCGAACCTTCAGTCATGTCCGGATCTAGCCTTCAAGGCCGATGGGTGCCTTCCTTCGTCACGAAAGAAGACATCAAAAAGTTGAGGGAGGCCAGATATCTGACTGCCAAGATTTTGCATCGGCTGCCTCCCCAAGGGCAGGCCGTCCCTTCCCCCGAACCTAACGAGAGCTTTGTGTTCGTCTCCCACTTCCTCCGAGTTCTAAGCCTTGCTTTGGATTCTTTCGTCAGGGGCTTGATGTTTTACTACGGGCTAGATTTCCATGATCTAGCTCCGGACTCCTTTCTTCATATCACGACATTTATCGTTGTGTGCGAGGCCTTCCTCCGGGTTACCCCCCACTTTGGCCTATGGCTCAAGACCTTTGAAGTAAAGCCGAAGATGATCGAGGGGCAACATGCGCATGTGGCGGTGCCTCAATACGCAAGATGAAGGGAGCTCCATGGCCCAAAGGTTCCATCCCAGAGGTATCTGAATTGTGGCAACAGGAGTGGTTCTACATCACGGCTCCTAGAAGTGCCAAGTGGGCGGCCGCCCCCGTTTTCCGCTCGGGCCCTCCACCACAACTGATGTCATGGATTAGCAGAGGACTGAGATGGGGTCCAGCCAAGGACGTTCCTATGCTGCAAAGCCGCTTTCGAGGTCTCTTTAACGGAGATTTCAGTTTGGTTGCAGTAATACATGTTATGCTGGTCCGTCAAGCCCAGCCTTGCAAACGCCGGCCTCTTCGCTTGTGGGAGTTCAATCCCGAGGGACCGCGTGTCATTCAAAATTTCCTCGACCTGACGCACGAGGAGATGTACAAGTCATTCTTCGGACCTCAAGTGGAGTGTCCAGAAATCACCGAGGATGTGGGCCTGAGCAGTATCCGCGCCGCCGAACAGGTAGGGAATCTTCCGGCCGAATATACTATCTCTCACTTGTTACGAAGTTATCTCTGAGAGTTTGCTTTTTGACCAGGACTGGCTAACAAAGGCGAAGCTGATTCGGTGTTCGCCCCCCTTCCTGAGGGTTTGGAAAATTCGGTACTGGAAAAGATGCTCCAGGTCGCACCCTGCCCGGAGCCCTTGAAGGAAGATACTGCGGAGGGTAGTACGGGCGGTCGCGGGCCCCCAACGCTGCCCATTGTAACCGAGGGAGCGAGCATCTCCATGAAGGAAGACGACCAGAAGAGGAAAAGGACTACGCCCGGGGATTCGGAAGCCGAGGCTCCCAAACGGGAGAAGAAATCTCCCACAGGGGGTCCTACCTTGGGGGGTGCTGTTGCCGCACAAAGTCCGCGGGGGGATCAATTCTCCCGTGAGTCGTAAGTGACCCGAAATACTTTAACAGTGCAGATATGTCATCTTTTTCTTCTGAGAAAATAACCACCGCATATATTTTTGCAGTTCGGGCCTTAGCCCCTCTCAAATGAGCTCGTCTTCGGGGGATCTTCTTCCAGAGATGATGGAGAGCGAAACGCCTCCTCCAGACTCCTCCGCTCCAGAAGCGGGCGACCCTGAAGTGTCGTCGCGGAGGGCCTCTCCGAATCCGGCGAGGCCAGAAGATAATCCCATCGACCCCCGAAGCTCCAAGTGTCCGGCTCCCGAAGAGAGCAGACAAAAGAGTCCGGCACCGTCTAGTGTGCGATCGGGTGTTCTGAGGGAGCTGGTGGGGCGAGCGGCCATCTCAGATGAACACCGTATGCTGATGGATACGGTGGTGGAGAAAATCGCGTCCGCCGAAAGCGGATTGCATGAAGCTTTTATGAGTCTACTGATAGGCTTTGAGGTATGTAAAGTAATGTATGATAGTCCTGCACATGCTAGGTGTGCCCTGTGTAGATAGTAGCCCCTGAGACTCTGGTTGTCGTCGGAAACGATGATGAATAGAGGATCGTATTCCCAGGTAATAACCATACTGCCTTTATGTGTAGGTGATGGAAACTCTGGTGGCTGGCCGGACTGGCGAGTTTGCCTATTTAAAACGACAGTTGGATGCGGCAGACGCCGACATCGAGCTTGTTAACAAAAGGCTTGACGAGGCACGGGATAAGTGTCCTTACCTGGTAAACGCCACATAGTAAGAGCAGCATGAAGCCAGTATCTTTAATATGTTATTACTGTAGATGGAGCTGCCACCGTTGAAGCCTTGCGGGCGGAACTTGCCCGAGCCAAGGAACAAGCGAGGTTGGGTAATGCAGCTGCTTTGAAGGCGGTCGAAGAATTGCGAGCCGAGAAGGTCGCGCCTGGCGAGAGCCGAGACAAGATGGCCATAGAATTAAAAGCCGCCACCGACCGTTGCCGGGTTCTCGAAAAGGAAAACCAAGCGAAGGCATCGGACCTTGAGAAGGCTGCTGCAATGAGAAAGGACCTCCGCTCTGCTATGAGGGCAAAGAAGGAGGAGCTGCGGGAAGCCGGAGATATTGTAGCCGAGAAATCCTTTATGTTGAGGAGGAAGTTCGGAGATCGACGATATGCCCCTCTGGATCGGCTGTGGAGTTTGGAGGATGTATACATGGATTTGGCGGTGAGCGCTGCCGATGCGGCCAAGTATTTCCAGGGTCAGACAGACCGTGAAGTAGACCGGCTGTTTTGGAGACAATTCCATTCACCCGAGCGTCCACTTTCATTGAGTGACCAATTGGCCGAATGGGCCGAACTAAATAGGTTGTCCGGACTCTCCATGAGGTCTGTTGTGGATCACCTATGGCCGGAAAGGTCAAAATTGGACTCTTATTTCGGCTTGGTGCAACAGTTCCTTGACGTGGTGCCACGCATTGATGCGATGAAGAGGTCGGCGTGCATAGAGGGCGCACGAATGGCCTTTGCCCGCGTTAAAGCATACTGGATGGAGATGGATGCTACCATCGTTGCAGCACGGGATTCGGCCATAGGTCGAAGGGCTACTGAGCACTACTTTGAGGAAGTTCTTGAGGGTGCTCGTTTGATAGAGACCCAGTGCTCAAAAAATATTATGTTTGAGTGATATGTAATCTCATTGTAAGCGATATGCTGTTATATATTTTCATAAGGCTATTTTTATACTTTTGCCGGAAAGTAATATGATGCCTCCTGGGCGGCCGTTTATGTATACATGTGTATAACCTGAAAGATTGCAGTCGTCGGCTTCAACCCCCACGCATATAATGAGAAGGTGCTAAAAAAACACGCGTTCACACTTAACCCAACGTCTTGGTCCTATAAAGGAGGTGATAGCGGAGTGAGCGAGGCAACCGGACTATAACGCTTTAACACTTTCACTTAGCCATAGGAGTTTGACAGTGGGGCTACTATATAGCCCCTGGTGGCTCCGCACTCTCCCGATCCCGGGGTGCGTACACGCCTGGCCGGAAAACGGCCCTTCGTTAAGGCGGAGGAATTCTAACATTCCTATAGGTCATCGAGTGGTTGACCAGTCTCACGCGATATCATGACAGTCAGTTTTCAGCTTTCTCTACTGAGGTGCTCGTCCGGATGAACCAGGGCACAATCGCAGTAGTTCTCCTAGTGCTACCTTAGCCGGTAAAGCGGAACGTAAGGCACCAAAACACAGGAGCCGGGCAAACCCAACATTTGACCAAAGACAATGATTCGGAGCTGATGCATATAGGGCCAAACTCGTGACGCAGAACATTCCCTAAGGTATTCGGTCTTTGTGGTATAAACCGGGCCTAAAGAATGGCCTTTGTAAGAAGCCCCTTGTGTCCAGGTACGTGCATTGTTCTGGCGTGGCCACATGCCAAGACGTCAGCATCCTTCTCAACGGTGGATATGTATCAACAAGAGACAGTAAAAAAGGTTTATGCAGGGTCTTAATCTAAAAAGAATCCTTGGGGCGGGTCCCTGCTGCACGTCTGCGCCTGTGTCTCCGTTGTGCTGTATCCTGGACGGGTGTAGCACGATGATCGCCTGTAAAAGAGAGGAATTTAGGTGAAAAGGTTGTCGTGCAAAAAGATAGTTTTCTAAAGAAACCATGTGTAATTCAAGATGAGAAGAAATTGCCACTTGTCTGCGCGCGTTGAGCCCCTTGTATTGAAAAATAGGGGTGTGACTGTTTATAGCGGCGCCGGACTCGATTAGTTGTGTCTGAGGTCTTGACGACCTATTGGATGCTTTCGCTGGTCCGGGCGCCTTTAGTGTGCGGCTGCCAAGGCAGCCTCACTCTCTTCGGCGCGCAGAGATCGCTTGATATTTCCGTGCACTGCAATGATGCCATGTGGACCGGGCATCTTGAGTGTGAGGGAGGCCTAGTGTTGTATTACATTAAAGCGAGCGAACGCTTCGCGTCCGAGCAGTGCTTGATAGCCACTTTGAAACGGAGCGATGTGGAAAGTTAGATGCTCGCGACGAAAGTTATCGGGGGAGCCGAATATAACTTGTAGTAGGAGGGAGCCCGTGCAATGAGCCCCTGGGCCTGGCCTTACTCCTTTAAAGGTAGTATTGCTGTGGCGAATTTGTGTTGGGTCTAACCCCATCCCGCGGATTGTATCCTGATATATTAGGTTTAGGCTACTGCCACCATCCATCAAGACTCGTGTGAAGTGATACCCGCCAATTACTGGGTCTAATACCAGGGCAGCCCATCCTGCGTGCCGGATACTTGATGAGTAATCACGATGGTCGAAAGTGATCGGTTGAGACGACCAGTGGCAGGACCTCGCGGTTACAGGCACTTGGGTATATTTTTCCGGGGGTGCCGCATTGTTTTTTCCCTTGATCACGTGCAACACGTTTACTATTTTGACTTCTGGTGGAAATTTCTTTTGTTCCCCTGTGTCTTGCTTGGGAGGCTCGTCCTCGTCTTCACTTGGCGTATCCTCCCCCTTGTGTATGGTGTTGAGCTTGCCGGACTGCTTGAAGACCCAACATTCTCTGTGGGTATGATTAGCGGGTTTACCAGGGGTACTATGGATCTGACATATTTGGTCCAGAATTTTGTTGAGGCTGGACAGTTCATCCCTGGTGCCTTTAGGGGGCGGGTTTTGACCTGGCTGAGTGGTTTTGAATCCGGCATTTACTGCCGTGCCCTTTGTGCGGTCTTCTTTATTCCGGCGTTTTTTATTGCTGTTGCACCGTGATTTCCCGTTTCCATCTCTAACCTTGGATATACTGGGGTCGCTGGTGCTGCATCTGGCTAGCCAGCTGTCCTCACCCGCACAAAAGCGGGTCATGAGGTTTGTTAATGCGGCCATCGCTCTCGGCTTATTTTCGCCGAGGTGTCTGGCGAGCCATTCATCGCGGACGCTATGCTTGAAAGCCGCTAAGGCTTCGGCGTCCGAACAGTCGACAATCTGGTTCTTTTTAGTAAGAAACCTATTCCAAAGCTTTCGGGCTGACTCTCCGGGCTGTTGAGTTATATGACTCAGATCGTCCGCATCCGGAGGTCGGACATAAGTCCCTTGAAATTTTTCCCGAAAGGCGTCTTTGAGCTCTTCCAACTTCCAATGGAGCTTTCGGGGAGGCCTTTGAGCCAGTGACGAGCTGGTCCTTTGAGCTTGAGGGGTAAGTACTTGATGGCGTGGAGATCATCTCCTCGAGCCATATGGATATGAAGGATGTAGTCCTGAATCCAGACCCCAGGGTCTGTTGTTCCGTCGTATGCCTCTATGTTTACGGGCTTGGATCCCTTTGGAAATTCATGGTCCGGCACCTCATCGGTGAAACATAGGGGGTGTGCGGCACCCCTGTAGCTGGGTGTGCCGCGTTGTTCGGATGTTTGTTGTGTTGCATTGTATGCTGGGGCACGCTTGCGTGGTCCATAGATGGATCTTGTTGCACCGTCCTTTGGGTGCGAGCCCTCACATGGATCGCGTGTTGTATTGTGAGCGGCGTTGAATGCCGTTCTGTGTTGGTAGAGGGGTTGTCTATCCGACCAGGTGGCTGTTTTGATATTTGGTTGTGGGGGGTCTGAGGCCTCCTCATCGAATTCGGGTAGCAGTTTCCACTTTGGGTAGCTCTTGGAGGGGCGATTGTCGCCGTACCTTGCTGCAGTGTTGAGTATTTTGCTCCATCTGAATTGGAGTGTATTTTTCATGGCCTTGAGCCTTCGCTTCTGCTTTTTAAGGCTCCTCGCGGTGGCAACGAGCCTTTTACGGGCATTCTGCTGCTCCAGGTGCCTGTCCGGCGTTATGTCGTCCGGACCGTTATCCTTGATAGGATTTGTTTGTTCGGTTTGATTATCCGGATTTCCATTGTCCGGCAGCGGTTCGCCCTGCTCCAGCGCTGGGTCTGTGTGATCGCTATTTCTGTCGAAGCGGGATTTGGGGCGGTGCTTACGTCGCCGCTTTGACTGCTTTTCGAGGGAACAATCCTTCAGTGCGTCCTTCCACTCCTCGTCGTCATCTTTTGGTGCGTCCACCATGTATATGTCATACGACGAGGTGGCGTTCCAGGGCTCAATAGGCGTTGGTTCTTCATCGTCTCCTTCATCGGCGTCCATACCGTCAATGTCATCGGAGTCAAAGTCGAGCATGTCGGTTAAATCGTCGCCAGTGGCTACCAAGTGGGTGGTGGGTGGGCTTTGAATTTCTTCATCGCCCGAATCCCAACCTTGCTGACCGTAGTCCGGCCAGGGCTCTCCTGATAAAGAGAGAGACTTTAGTGTCTTCAGAATATCGCCGAAAGGTGAGTGCTGGAAGATGTCCGCAGCAGTAAACTCCATGATCGGCGCCCAATCGGATTCGATCGGCAGGGGCGCGGAGGATTCGGAGTCCGGAGAGGGGTCCGGCTCCTCGGAGTCATGAGTCTCGCGGAGTGCAGGGCTGGTATTCGGCTCCACCACCGTTGGGATCGCAGTCCCCGAGGTGGCGTCCAACTGCTCATCCTCGATCGGCGCAGTTGGCTCCAAATTAAGGGTCGAAGCCGATGCGGGTGCAGCCTCCAGGGAACTGTTCGGCGGCAGAGCTAGATCATGCTTGTCGTGACAGTGCGGCGCGCTCGGCAGTGGCTCAAATCCATCGAAGATCAAGTCCCCGCGGATGTCAGCCGTGTAGTTTGAACTTCCAAATCTGACCTGACGGCCAGGGGCGTAGCTTTCGATCCGCTCCAGATGGCCAAGTGAATTATTCCACAGTGCAAAGCCACCGAAGACGAAGATCTGTCCGGGGAGGAAGGTCTCACCCTGGACTGCATCGCTATTGATGATCATAGGATCCATCGAGCCTGACGGCGACGACACAGAGGAACTCTCAATGAAAGCACCAATGTCGGTGTCAAAATCGGCGGATCTCGGGTAGGGGGTCCCGAACTATTTTTCTAGGCCGGATGGTAACAGGAGGCAAGGGACACAAAGTTTTACCCAGGTTCGGGCCCTCTCGATGGAGGTAAAACCCTATGTCCTGCTTGATTAATATTGATGATATGGGTAGTACAAGAGTAGATCTACCACGAGATCGGAGAGACTAAACCCTAGAAGCTAGCCTATGGTATGATTGTTGATGTGTATGTCGTCCTACGGACTAAAACCCTCCGGTTTATATAGACACCGGAGAGGGTTAGGGTTACACAAAGTCGGTTACAATGGTAGGAGATCTGTATATCCGTATCGCCAAGCTTGCCTTCCACGCCAAGGAAAGTCCTATCCAGACACGGGACGAAGTCTTCAATCTTGTATCTTCATAATCCGGGAGTTCAGCTGAAGGTATAGTTAGGCTATCCGAACACCCCCTAATCCAGGACTCCCTCAGATGTGTCTTTTTTTGTAGTGTAGATATAGGTTTTTGTAATATGAAAATATAAAAACAGCAAGGTAACTGATGATAAAAGTGAGCACAAACGATACTGCAATGCGTTGAAACAAGGCCTAGGGTTCATACTTTCACTAGTGCAAGTTCTCTCAACAATAATAACATAATTGGATCATATAACTATCCCTCAACATGCAACAAAGAGTCACTCCAAACTCACTAATAGCGGAGAACAAACGAAGAGATTATGGTAGGGTACGCAACCACCTCAAAGTTATCCTTTCTGATCGATCTATTCAAGAGTCCGTAGTAAAATAACATGAAGCTATTATTTCCGTTCAATCTATCATAGAGTACGTACTAGAATAACACCTTAAGACACAAATCAACCAAAACCCTAATGTCACCTAGATACTCCAATGTCACCTCAAGTATCCGTGGGTATGATTATACGATATGCATCACATAATCTCAGATTCATCTATTCAAACCAACACAAAGTACTTCAAAGAGTGCCCCAAAGTTTCTACCAGAGAGTCAAGACGAAAACGAGTGCCAACCCCTATGCATAGGTTCATGGGCGGAACCTGCAAGTTGATCACCAAAACATACATCAAGTGGATCACGTGATATCCCATTGTTACCACAGATAAGCACGACAAGACATACATCAAGTGTTCTCAAATCCTTAGAGACTCAGTCCGATAAGATAACTTCAAAGGGAAAACTCAATCCATTACAAGAGAGTAGAGGGGGAGAAACATCATAAGATCCAACTATAATAGCGAAGCTCGCGATACATCAAGATCGTATCACCTCAAGAACACAAGAGAGAGAGAGATCAAACACATAGCTACTGGTACATACCCTCAGCCCTGAGGGAGAACTACTCCCTCCTTGTGATGGAGAGCGCCGGGATGATGAGGATGGCCACCGGTGAGGGGTTCCCCCTCCGGCAGGGTGCCAGAACGGGTCTAGATTGGTTTTTGGTGGCTACAGAGGCTTTTGGCGGCGGAACTCCCGATCTATTCTGCTCTCCGAAGTTTTTAGGGTATATATATATATATAGGAGGAAGAAGTACGTCGGTGGATCTCCGGGCTGTCCACGAGGCAGGGGGCGCGCCCAGGGGGGTGGGCGCGCCCCCCACCCTCATGGGCAGCCCGGGACTCTTCTGGTGCATCTCCGATACTCTGTGGGCTTCTTCTGGTCCAAAAATAAGTTCTGTGAAGTTTCAGGTCAATTGGACTCCATTTGATTTTCCTTTTCTGCGATACTCTAAAACAAGAAAAAACAGAAACTAGCACTGGGCTCTAGGTTAATAGGTTAGTCCCAAAAATCATATAAAATAGCATATAAATGCATATAAGACATCCAAGGTTGATAATATAATAGCATGGAACAATCAAAAATTATAGATACGCCGGAGACGTATCAGCATCCCCACGCTTAATTCCTGCTCATCCTCGAGTAGGTAAATGATAAAAACAGAATGTTTGATGTGGAATGCTACCTAACATATTTATCCATGTAAATCTCTTTATTGTGGCAAGAATATTTAGATCCATAAGATTCAAGACAAAAGTTTAATATTGACATAAAAAATAATAATACTTCAAGCATACTAATAAAGCAATCATGTCTTCTCAAAATAACATGGACAAAGAAAGCTATCCCTACAAAATCATATAGTCTGGCTGCTCTATATTCACCACACAAAATATTTAAATCATGCACACCCCGATGACAAGCCAAGCAATTGTTTCATACTTTTGATGTTCTCAAACTGTTTCAATCTTCACGCAATACATGAGCGTGAGCCATGGACATAGCACTATAGGTGGAATAGAATGGTGGTTGTGGAGAAGACAAAAAGGATAAGATAGTCTCACATCAACTAGGCGTATCAATGGGCTATGGAGATGCCCATCAATAGATATCAATGTGAGTGAGTAGGGATTGCCATGCAACGGATGCACTAGAGCTATAAGTATATGAAAGCTCAACAAAAGAAACTAGTGGGTGTGCATCCAACTCGCTTGCTCACGAAGACCTAGGGCGTTTTGAGGAAGCCCATCATTGGAGTATACAAGCCAAGTTCTATAATGAAAGATTCCCACTAGTATAGGAAAGTGACAACATAGGAGACTCTCTATCATGAAGATCATGGTGCTACTTTGAAGCACAAGTGTGGTAAAAGGATAGTAGCATTGCCCCTTCTCTATTTTTTCTCTCATTTATTTTTATTTTTTTATTTGGGCCTTTTCTCTTTTTTTATGGCCTCTATTTTTTCTCTTTTTTCATCCGGAGTCTCATCCCGACTTGTGGGGGAATCATAGTCTCCATCATCCTTTCCTCACATGGGACAATGCTCTAATAATGATGGCCATCACACTTTTATTTACTTACAACTCAAGAATTACAACTCGATACTTAGAACAAAATATGACTCTATATGAATGCCTCCGGCGGTGTACCGGGATGTGCAATGATTCATGAGTGACATGTATGAAAGAATTATGAATGGTGGCTTTGCCACAAATACGATGTCAACTACATGATCATGCAAAGCAATATGACAATGATGAAGCGTGTCATAATAACCGAAACGGTGGAAAGTTGCATGGCAATATATCTCGGAATGGCTATGGAAATGCCATAATAGGTAGGTATGGTGGCTGCTTTGAGGAAGGTATATGGTGGGTGTAAGTTACCCGCGAAAGTTGCGCAACACTAGAGAGGCTGGCAATGGTGGAAGGGTGAGAGTGCGTATAATCCATGGACTCAACATTAGTCATAAAGAACTCACATACTTATTGCAAAAATCTATTAGTTATCGAAACAAAATATTACGCTCATGCTCCTAGGGGGATAGATTGGTAGGAAAAGACCATCGCTCGTCCCTGACCACCACTCATAAGGAAGACAATCAATAAATAAATCATGCTCCAACTTCATCACATAACGGTTCACCATACGTGCATGCTACGGGAATCACAAACTTTAGAACAAGTATTTATCAAATTCACAACTACTTAACTAGCATACTCTAATATTACCACCTTCATATCTCAAAACAATCATCAAGTATCAAACTTCCCATAGTATTCAATGCACTTTATATGAAAGTTTTTATTATATCCCTCTTGGATGCCCATCATATTAGGACTAATTTCATAACCAAAGCAAATTACCATGCTGTTCTAAAATACTCTAAAAATAATATAAGTGAAGCATGAGAGATCAATTATTTCTATAAAATAAAACCACCACCGTGCTCTAAAAGGATATAAGTGAAGCACTAGAGCAACGACAAACTACTCCGAAAGATATAAGTGAAGATCAATGAGTAGTCGAATAATTATGCAACTATGTGAAGACTCTCTAACATTTAAGAATTTAAGATCTTGGGATATTATTCAAACAGAAAGAAAAACAAAATAAAATAAAATGACTCTCCAAGCAAAACGCATATCATGTGGTGAATAAAAATATAGCTCCAAGTAAAGTTACCGATGAACGAAGACGAAAGAGGGGATGCCTTCCGGGGCATCCCCAAGCTTAGGCTTTTGTTTGTACTTTAATATTACCTTGGGGTACCTTGGGAATCCCCAAGCTTAGGCTCTTGCCACTCCTTGTTCCATAATCCATCGAATCTTTACCCAAAACTTGAAAACTTCACAACACAAAACTTAACAGAAAACTCGTAAGCTCCGTTAGTATAAGAAAATAAATCACCACTTAGGTACTGTTATTAACTCATTATAAATTCATATTGGTGTAATATCTAATGTATTCCAACTCATCTATGGTTCATACCCTCCGATACTACTCATAGATTCATCAAAATAAGCAAACAACACATAGAAAACAGAATCTGTCAAAAACAGAACAGTCTGTAGTAATCTGGATCAAACATATACTCATCGAACTTATAAAATTCTCAAATAAATTGGTAGACCTGAGGAATTTGTCTATTAATCCTCTGCAAAAAGAATCAACTTAATAGAACTCTCCAGTAAAAAATGGCAGCTAATCTCGTGAGCACTAAAGTTTCTGTTTTTTACAGCAAGATCACAAAGACTTCACCCAAGTCTTCCCGAAGGTTCTACTTGGCACAAACACTAATTAAAACATAAAACCACATCTAAACAGAGGCTAGATAAATTATTTATTACTAAACAGTAGAAAAAAGTAAAGAACAAGAATAAGATTGGGTTGCCTCCCAACAAGCGCTATCGTTTAACGCCCCTAGCTAGGCATGATGATTTCAATGATGCTCACATAAAAGATAAGAATTGAAACATAAAGAGAGCATCATGAAGAATATAACTAGCACATTTAAGCCTAACACACTTCCTATGCATAGGGATTTTGTGAGAAAACAATTTATGGGAACAATAATCAACTAGCATAGGAAAGCAAAACAAGCATAACTTCAAGATTTTAAGCGCATAGAGAGGAAACTTGATATTATTGCAATTCCTACAAGCATATGTTCCTCCCTCATAATAATTTTCAGTAGCATAATGAATGAATTCAACAATATAACTATCACATAAAACATTATTTTCATGATCTACAAGCATAGAAATTTTATTGCTCTCCATATAATCAAAATTCTTCTCATTCGGAATAGTGGGAGTATCATAAGAAACTCGAATACTAAAATTTGTTTCCACATTAAAAGTGTAATGTTCAGAAAAAGGGTAATCATAATCATGACAAATTTTATAAATATAATCATCTCTACTCTTTATAGCATAAGTGTCATTGCAATAGTCATCACAAATAGGAGGCATGCTATCATCATAATAAATTTGCTCATCAAAATCTGGGGGACTAAAAATATGATCTCCATTAAACGTAGCATCCCCAAGCTTGGGACAAACATTAATTGCAGCAAATATATTCTCAAACATGTCATTCTCATCAAACATATCATCCCCAAGCTTGGGCCTTTTCATATCATAAGCATAATCACTCTCATCATTAATAATATGGATAGCACCAATAGTATAGCAATTATCATCATCACAATGAGTAATAGGAGCAACATTATTCGGGAGAGATACCTTTCTACCTTTGCTTCTCCGTCTTTTCTTTTTCTTCTTCACATCATGTGTGGGTTCAACCCTCTTTTTGGAGCTCCTTATTAATGATATTGGTTGAATAGAAGGCTCCTCTTCGTTACCTGATTCATCATAAGAAATAATAGGAGGATATTGGGAAGTATCTTCCCTTTCATTAGTATTATCTTCATCTTCTATTTGTTTTATTTTCTTTATGTAATTGGCAATATAAGGATTTTCAATACAATTCACCGCACAATACATATAAATTTTCTCTAGATCAAAATCAAGAAGTTTATCACGGGCAAATACTGGAAGATAGTTAGTTATACGTTTCATTTCTTCATAACCCATAAGCAAACTAAGTTCATTATGATGTGCAAGGGAAATCAAGTCATCACAATTTTTGGAAACGATTAGATCATGAAACAATTTGCATCGGATGGTTAAATGACCACGTTCATTGCAAAGTTCACAAGTACGGCTAATAAAATTTAAATTTTCAGCACAAACATCTAGCCTTTCTTGCAACCATTTAGTTTCTAAGTACTTATGCCTCTTACAAAATCTATCTTCCCTAATTGGTGTGCACTTGCAAACTCTATGCACTCCACAAAAATCGACATGCTTATAAGAGATATTCTCATCATGACTAGTGCAATCATCATTAGTACTATGGATAATCAAAGAGTTCATACTAATAACATTTCAATAATGATCATCATTCAAAGATTTAGTGCCAAACATTTTAATGCATTCTTCTTCTAACACTTTGGCACAATTTTCCTTTCCATCATACCCACGACTGATATTAAAAAGGTGAAGCGTATGAGGCAAACTCAATTCCATTTTTTGTAGTTTTCTTTTATAAACTAAACTAGTGCTAAAACATGAAACAAAAAGATTCGATTGGAAGATCTAAAGATATACCTTCAAGCGCTAACCTCCCCGGCAACGGCGCCAGAAAAGAGCTTGATGTCTACTACACAACCTTCTTCTTCTAGACGTTGTTGGGCCTCCAAGTGCAGAGGTTTGTAGGACAGTAGCAAATTTCCCTCAAGTGGATGACCTAAGGTTTATCAATCCGTGGGAGGCGTAGGATGAAGATGGTCTCTCTCAAACAACCTTGCAACCAAATCACAAAGAGTCTCTTGTGTCCCCAACACATCCTATACAATGGTAAATTGTATAGGTTCACTAGTTCGGCGAAGAGATGGTGATACAAGTGCAATATGGATGGTAGATATAGGTTTTTGTAATCTGAAAATATAAAAACAACAAGGTAACTAATGATAAAAGTGAGCACAAACGGTATTGCAATGTGTTGAAACAAGGCCTAGGGTTCATACTTTCACTAGTGCAAGTTCTCTCAACAATAATAACATAATTGGATCATATAACTATCCCTCAACATGCAACAAAGAGTCACTCCAAAGTCACTAATAGCGGAGAACAAACAAAGAGATTATGGTAGGCTACAAAACCACCTCAAAGTTTTCCTTTCTGATCGATCTATTCAAGAGTCCGTAGTAAAATAACATGAAGCTATTCTTTCCGATCAATCTATCATAGAGTTCGTACTAGAATAACACCTTAAGACAAAAATTAACCAAAACCCTAATGTCACCTAGATACTCCAATGTCACCTCAAGTATCCGTGGGTATGATTATACGATATGCATCACACAATCTCAGATTCATCTATTCAAACCAACACAAAGTACTTCAAAGACTGCCCCAAATTTTCTACCGGAGAGTCAAGACGAAAACATGTGCCAACCCCCATGCATAGGTTCATGGGTGGAACCCGCAAGTTGATCACCAAAACATACATCAAGTGGATCACGTGATATCCCATTGTCACCATAGATAAGCACGACAAGACATACATCAAGTGTTCTCGAATCCTTAAAGACTCAATCCGATAAGATAACTTCAAAGGGAAAACTCAATCCATTACAAGAGAGTAGAGGGGGAGAAACATCATAAGATCCAACTATAATAGCAAAGCTCACAATACATCAAGATCGTATCACCTCAAGAACACGAGAGAGAGAGAGAGATCAAACACATAGCTACTGGTACATACCCTCAGCCCCGAGGGAGAACTACTCCCTCCTCGTCATGGAGAGCGCTGGGATGATGAAGATGGCCACCGGTGAGGGGTTCCCCCTCTAGCAGGGTGCCAGAACGGGTCAAGATCAGTTTTTGGTGGCTACAGAGGCTTCTGGCGGCGGAACTCCCAATCTATTCTACTCTCCAAAGTTTTTAGGGTATATGGATATACATAGGAGGTAGAAGTACGTCGGTGGATCTCCGGGCTGTCCATGCAGCCGGGGGCGCGCCCCCACCCTCATGGGCAGCCTGGGACTCTTCTGGTCCATCTCCGATACTCCGTGGGCTTCTTCTGGTCCAAAAATAGGTTCCGTTAAGTTTCAGGTCAATTGGACTCCGTTTGATTTTCCTTTTCTGCGATACTCTAAAACATGGAAAAAACAAAAACTGGCAGTGGGCTCTAGGTTAATAGGTTAGTCCCAAAAATCATATAAAATAGCATATAAATACATATAAAACATCCAAGGTTGATAATATAATAGCATGGAACAATAAAAAATTATAGATACGTTGGGGACGTATCAGGTCTCATTATCACCACAAGGGAGTCGCCGTCTCTCCTAGTTGTGTCTAAACTTAACGATTATTCAACTTGTCCCTCTTGGGGTGCCTGCCCCTCCTTATATAAATTGAAGGGGCGGGTTACATGTAAAGTCCAATTCGGACTTAAGACTTAACTATTCTGACTTCTCTTCACGAGCTTCTCTCCATGGGCTTCTTAACGTCTGCAGCTTCTTAATGTTTTGGGCTTATTAACCCCAGGCGATTCTGTCACAATCTGACTTAAACATCTGGCTTAAACAATCTGCCGGCTTAAATATCTGACTTAAACAATCTGGCTTAAACAATCCACCGGCTTACAATCCACCGGCTTAACATCTGGCTTAACTGTCTGGCTTAACTGTCTGCCGGCTTACCATGCTTAACTGTCCGCTGGCTTACCAATGAAATATCAAATCCCAACTGGGTCATAACTCCGGCCGGGTCATACTGTGGGGTATATCCCCGATATTAGCCCCCAGTTTAATTTGGATTTATCCATGTTAAACTGATCCTGTAAACAAAACACAAGAACAATTTTAACAGGTTATGCTCCGGGTTAAATATTCTTGTAAGCCGGCACCTGATCATTCTTAGTTCCTTGTTATTTCCTTCTTCAAAAATCCGGGCCAATAAGCCAACTTCATAATCATTTTGCTGATGTTGGTTTCTCGCAGAGAAAGACTGTGAAGAATAATTCATTTGACACAACTCCCAATGCTTACAAATATTGGTCTTGAAATACTCATGTGACCTTCAACCGGCTTAAAGATGAAAAAACTTGTCAGGTTATAAATAGATGATGCTGAGTCATAATTGTTGCCGACGCCGGGTCAAAACTGAGAATTTTGAAGATTTCTCTCCCTCATATCCACATTACCTGTAGCCCCCAAGTCTTGAGCAGAACAAAGTGATGACTTAAGACTTGCTTCAACATAAATATTACCACTTTGTAGAAATCCATGTTGTTCATCTCAACCACTAGTCAGAACTGAGTATTCCACATATGTAGCCCCCAAATGCCGGGTTTTCATGCTTGCAACAACCTGGGACTTTTGAAATTGCCTTATGCTCACAAAAACTTCAACCAGTGTAGCCCCCAAGGGTCGGGTCATTATGTAGTAATGAGAAGAGACTTTGTAAATATGATCATGTAGACTTGAACAACAATGTGTAGCCCCCAAGTGCCGGCTCAGTAAGATAATATTGAGCTGGGACTTAATATATACTTCTTTGAAAAGAACATCATATGATGTAACCCCCTTCATGGGGCTTGAACCCACGTCCACAAGGTTAAGAGATTTTTGTTTTACCAATTGAGCAATGAACCCTTCAATATAATGGATTAAGGCTTGTGTACCTTGAATTTCTGACATGAGCAATTAGTAGCCTCCAAGGGCCGGCTCATTATGATGTGATGAGTCGGATCTTCAATAAGGCCAGTAAAAATGACTTTGCATTAGCCCCCAAGTGTCATGGTACATGCTGGCAGTGACATGAGACTTGCATATTTGATGTAATCTCAACTTGAATAATGTAGCCCCCAAGTGCCGGGTCGTAAGCCTATAGTGACTCGGGACTATTCCTTCCATTGTAGAATAAATCATATCCATTGATAAAATAATAGCCATTGCGCTGAAGCGACTTTGAAAACCTCAATCATAATATTGGTTATTGATAACCATAATAAAAATCCAGCCTTGAATAATATAATCCGGTATGAAAACCTCACTCATTCAATGTCATCATATACTGGCGACTTAGAGTCTGCCATCCTGGCGGGTTTTATAGACCCAAAAGATGCTTCAAATATGAGCCAAAAGTAGGGCAGCTGGGCCCGACTTATAAAAAACCGGAAGACAACGATAAACTCCAATACGAATAAGAAATCAAAAGAAATTTGAGGCTTTTGTAGACTATCAAACTAAAGTGTCTTCTTCAATGAATCTAGCTGGAGCCACTGGATTGTTCGTGCTGTCGTGATCCTGACTCACAGTGTGCCCAATCGACATTTGAACCCTGGAATAAGTCTGGTCTTGCTCAAAGACTTATCAGGAGTACGCGGGGCCAGAGTAACGGTATCATGGGCTGATTTATCCAAGTTCCAAGGAAGGCGGCTTATGAAGCCTGGATCCATCTGACTCTGTAGACCGTGCTCTCGCATGACAAGTCGTTGTTTCAACCTTAATCGAGCTCAGATCTTGGTTGAATACGCAGTAAAGACTGATCGTTAAGAGTTTGGCGGGTCAATCAGGATGGTCTGATGGAGTTGAAGCAGTTGGTGTACAAGTAGGACGACCCGGTCAGAGTTTGTTCTCTTCGGTCGAATACGCCTATGTTTCAATAAACCTGGTCAAGAGGGTAGTAACGCTATGTTCTCTTTGGTCGAATACGCCTATGTTTCAATAGGAAGCCCCCAAATGACTTACTTACAAGCGTGGCGTTGAGCCGATCAAAAGGGTACCGACATCTATGTTCTCTTTGGTGAATACACCTATGTTTGAACAGGAAGCCAAGTGACCATATAAAATTTTGGCCTTGCGCCGATCAAGAAGGTACCGACACCTATGCTCGATGAGTAGGAAGCCCCCAAGTGATCACATAAACTTTGGCATTGCGCTGACCAAGAGGGTACCGACAGCTATTGAGGGAGTCCTCGATTAGGGGGTCTTCGGACAGCCGGACTATCTCCATTGGCCGGACTGTTAGACTATGAAGATACAAGATTGAAGACTTCGTCTCGTGTCCGGATGGGACTCTACTTGGCGTGGAAGGCAAGCTAGGCAATATGTATATGGATATCTCCTCCTTTGTAACCGACCTTGTGTAACCCTAACCCTCTCCGGTGTCTATATAAACCGAAGGGTTTTAGTCCGTAGGACAACAATCACAACATACAATCATACCATAGGCTAGCTTCTAGGGTTTAGCCTCTCTGATCTCGTGGTAGATCTACTCTTGTAACTCCCATATCATCAATATTAATCAAGCAGGACGTAGGATTTTACCTCCATCAAGAGGGCCCGAACCTGGGTAAAACTTCGTGTCCCTTGCCTCCTGTTACCATCCGGCCTAGACGCATAGTTCGGGACCCCCTACCCGAGATCCGCCGGTTTTGACATCGACATTGGTGCTTTCATTGAGAGTTCCTCTATGTCGTCGCCGTTAGGCTTGATGGCTCCTACCATCATCGATAGCTATGCGGTCCAGGGTGAGACTTTTCTCCCCGTACAGATCTTCATATTCGGCGGCTTTGCACTGCGGGCTAATTCGCTTGGCCATCTGGAGCAGATTGAAAGCTACGCCCCTGGCCATCAGGTCAGATTTGGAAGTTTGAATTACACGGACAACATCCGTGGGGACTTGATCTTCGATGGATTTGAGCCACAGCCGGGCGCGCCGCACTGTCGCGATGGGTATGACCTAGCTCTGCCACCGGACGGTACCCCAGAGGCCGCGCTCACATCAGCTCCGACCCTTAGCTCGGAGCCAGCTGCGCCAATCGAGGACGGGTGGCTAGACACCGCCTCAGGGGCTCCAGTCTCGACGGCGATCGAGCCAAACACCAGCATAATCCTCTGCGCAGCCCATGACTCCAAGGTGCCGGACTCTCTTCCGGACCCCGAACCATCCGCACCCCTACCAATCGAATCCGATTGGGCGCCGATCATGGAATTCACCGCCGTGGATATCTTTCAGCACTTGCCCTTCAGCGACATTCTGAATTCACTAAGGTCTCTCTCTTTGTCAGGAGAGCCCTGGCCGGATTATGGCCAACAGGAATGGGATGCGGACGACGAAGAAATTCGACGCCCACCCACCACCCACTTTGTAGCCACTATCGATGATTTAACTGACATGCTCGACTTCGACTCTGAAGACATCGACGGTATGGACGACGATGTAGGAGACGAACATGAACCAGCACCTATAGGGCACTGGAAAGCCACCTCGTCGTATGACATATACATGGTGGATACACCCAATGAAGGCAACGACGATGAGATAGCAGAGGATGACCCCTCCAAGAAGCAACCCAAGCACCGACGTCAGCAGCGCCGCTCTAAGTCCCTCCAAAGCAAAAGTGGTGATACCGGCACAGAAGATAATAACACTCTGGATAGCGCCGAAGACAACAACAATCCCCTCCAGCAAGATTTAGAGCAGGAGGATGAAGGAGCCAGCTCTCCTGAGAGAGCGGCTGGCGGAGAGGAGGAGGATGACAATTACATGCCGCCCTCCGAAGACGAGGCAAGCCTCGGAGACGATGAATTCTCCGTACCAGAGGATCCCGTCGAACAAGAGTGCTTCAAGCGCAGGCTTATGGCCACGGCAAAAAGCCTGAAGAAAAAGCAGCAGCTGCTTCAAGCTGATCAAGATCTGCTAGCTGACAAATGGACTGAAGTCCTCGCGGCCGAGGAATATAAACTCGAGCGTCCCTCCAAGAGTTACCCAAGGCGCAGGTTACTACCCCGATGGGAGGAAGAAGCGTATGATACGGCTGATCGGCCACCTCGTGGCCGTGATAGAGAGGCATTCCAGCTAAAAGCTCAGCCTCCACCCCAACGCCATCCAAATAAAAATGCATGGGGAGATACGCCAGACCTACGAGACATATTGGAGGACAAAGCAAAGCATTCAAGATCGATCTATGGATCACGAGGGCGCACCGCTCTACGAGACGGTAAACGTCACACCGGATACAGTAAAAGCAAATCCGGCCGGGCCGAACACAGCGGGCAGGACCCATACGAGCTGCATCGCGATATAGCCCAATACAGAGGCGCCGCACACCCCTTATGCTTCACAGACAAAGTAATGGAACATCAATTCCCAGAAGGTTTCAAACCTGTAAACATTGAATCATATGACGGCACAACAGATCCCGCAGTATGGATTGAGGACTCCCTCCTCCACATCCACATGGCCCGCGGTGATGACTTACATGCCATCAAGTACCTCCCACTAAAACTCAAAGGACCAGCGCGACATTGGCTTAATAGCTTGCCAGCGGACTCCATTAGCTGTTGGGAAGATCTAGAAGCCGCATTCCTCGACAACTTTCAGGGCACTTATGTGCGACCACCAGACGCCGATGACTTGAGCCACATAATTCAACAGCCAGAAGAGTCGGCCAGGCAATTCTGGACTCGGTTCCTTACAAAGAAAAATCAAATCGTCGACTGTCTAGATGCGGAGGCCTTAGCGGCTTTCAAGCACAACATCCGAGACGAGTGGCTAGCCCGGCACCTTGGTCAGGAAAAGCCGAAATCTATGGCAGCTGTCACGACGCTCATGACCCGCTTTTGTGCGGGAGAAGACAGCTGGTTGGCTCGCAGTAATAACATATCAAAGAACCATGGTACCTTAGATACCAAGGACGGCAATAGCAGGTCACGTCGCAACAAGCATAAGCGCCGCAATAACCGCGAAAGTACTGAGGATACGGCAGTCAATGCCGGATTCAAAGGCTCTAAATCCGGTTAGCGGAAAAAGCCATTCAAACAAAGTACGTCGGGTCCGTCCAGCTTGGACCGTATACTTGATCGCTCATGTCAAATTAACGGCACCCCAGACAAGCTAGCCAATCACACCAACAGGGATTGTTGGGTGTTCAAGCAGGCCGGCAAGTTAATTGCCGAAAACAAGGACAAGGGGCCGCATAACAATGACGAGGAAGAACCCCGACAGCCGCACACTGGAGGACAGAAGAGGTTTCCCCCGCAAGTGCGGACAGTGAACATGATATACGCAACCCACATCCCCAAGAGGGAGCGGAAGCGTGCGCTCAGGGACGTATATGCGTTGGAGCCAGTCGCCCCAAAGTTCAACCCTTGGTCCTCCTGTCTGATCACCTTCGATCGCAGGGACCGCCCCACTAGTATCCGTCATGGCGGATTCGCCGCACTGGTCCTAGACCCAATCATCGACAGATTTCACCTCACTCGAGTCCTTATGGATGGCGGCAGCAGCCTAAACCTGCTTTATCAGGACACAGTGCGCAAAATGGGTATAGACACCTCAAGGATCAAACCCACAAAAACGATCTTTAAAGGCGTCATTCCAGGCGTAGAGGCCCACTGCACAGGCTCAATTACACTGGAAGTGGTCTTCGAATCCCCGGATAACTTCCGAAGCGAATAGTTAATCTTCGATATAGTCCCGTTCCGCAGTGGTTATCACGCGTTGCTCGGACAAACCACATTTGCTAGATTCAATGCGGTACCACATTATGCATACCACAAGCTCAAGATGCCAGGACCTCGCGGAGTTATTATAGTCAATGGAAACACAGAGCGCTCTCTCCGAACAGAGGAGCACACCTCGGCCCTTGCAGCAGAAGCGCAAAGCAGACTCTCAAGGCAATCTACCAGTTCGGCGTTTCAATGCCTGGATACCTTAAAGCGCGCTCGGGGCAATCGGCAGACAGACCGCCTGGCGCGATCTGAGCTCGCGTAGCAATACGGCGGCCACCCCAATCCCAGCCCAACGGCATTATTCGTGCCACGCATACACAATTACGCACTAAAAATACCATGGGCACAGGTGGGGAGGGGGCGGGCACAACTGCGGCACGCCCCAAAACGCGGCCTAAACCGCACTAGGGGCTTCCCGTTTGGTTATTTTTCTTTTTCTTTTAGGACTTCAATCTCTGGAAACTCTGTCCGGCAGCTCTATTGCCAAACACATGATACAGCAAGCAAGGAGGCAGACAACTACATTATACAACGGAATTCCCAGGTTGATTACAGATTTCATATCATTCCTTAGCTCGCCCTTGGAAGGGACATAGTCCTACTCTTTTGCTCATTGCACTATCTGTATCACTCTGCTTTAATGCAATTTTTTAATATACAATGCATGACATTACGACTATTATTGCATTTTTGTTATATATATATATATATATATATCTATGTGTTCACTAATGACGCCTTGCAACTGTACACTCTGGTACGGCCAATACACCAGGGGCTTACGTACCCACAATATGGTGTGAAAAGTCCGAACACTTTCACAAGTGCGACACCCCGAACTTAAAGCATTATATGCATCAGCTCCGAATCATGTCTTTGGTCAAATGTTGGGTTTGCCCGGCTCCTATGTTTTGGTACCTTATGTTCCGCTCTATCGGCTAAGGTAGTGCTAGGAGAACTACTGCGATTGTGCCCCGGTTCTGCCGGGCCGAGCACCTCAGTAGAGAAAGCTAAAACTGACTGTCATGATAAGGCGAGAGACTGGTCGCTGTTCAGCGAGGTTTTTCGATCCCTAAAGACTTATGCCGCTTAGGGCGAGGGGCCGTGTCGGTGTCAAAACCGGCGGATCTCGGGTAGGGGGTCCCGAACTGTGCATCTAGGCGGGTGGTAACAGGAGACAAGGGACACGATGTTTTTACCCAGGTTCGGGCCCTCTCGATGGAGGTAAAACCCTACTCCTGCTTGCTTAATATTGATGATATGGGTAGTACAAGAGTAGATCTACCACGAGATCAAGGAGGCTAAACCCTAGAAGCTAGCCTATGGTATGATTGTTCCTACGGACTAAAACCCTCCAGTTTATATAGACACCGAAGAGGGCTAGGATTACATAGAGTCGGTTACAATGGTAGGAGATCTACATATTCGTATCGCCAAGCTTGCCTTCCACGCCAAGGAAAGTCCCTTCCGGACACGGGACGAAGTCTTCAATCTTGTATCTTCATAGTCCAGGAGTCCGGCCGAAGGTATAGTCCGGCTATCCGGACACCCCCTAATCCAGGACTCCCTCAGTAGCCCCGAACCAGGCTTCAATGACGATGAGTCCGGCACGCAGATTGTCTTCGGCATTGCAAGGCAGGTTCTTCTCCAAATTCTGTGTACCTATCGAATAATGTCTGGTTTCTTGTAAATGTAGCGCTCCTTGGCTTCTACGCCCAATAATGGCCGTCTTCCACGTGTCAAACAAATACGATAAGTCAGGGTGTTTTTACATTTACACCCCTAGCCGCGTGAATGAGCCGCCTATTTAAGGGGACGAGGATTTAGATCCAACCCACACCTTCTCCCTTCCGCGAGTATTCATCAGAGCTTATCCGACAGAGGTCCATTCTATCATGACCGGCCGCCATAGCTCCTCCTCTCGCCCTTCCAGCCCTCATCCTGGAGATTGGGAGAGATGCTCCATCCCGCACAGCGAGCTAGTGACACTCCAGACCAATGGATTTCTCCCCCCGGCCTATATGGTCCCGGTTCGAGCCGGACTTGCCACCTATAATGGCGGAGAGCAAGCAGAGAGCGCCCCCAATCCCTCCAAAGGAGAGCGGGTATGCCTTGTCCCTTACTTAATAAGAGGGCTCAGATTTCCAATTCATCCGTTTCTCCGGGGGCTCCTGGAGTTCTATGGACTCCAGCTGCACAACCTCACGCCTGCCTCCATATTGCATATCGCGGGCTTCGTAGCCCTTTGCGAGCTGTTTTTGGGTTGCGAGGCTCATTTCACGCTGTGGAAAAGGCTATTATGCCTTGTGCCCCGTTCTCAGAAGGGGTTAATATATCAAGTGGGCGGAGCCGAAGTGTGGCGCATCGCCGGGACCGGATATCTATCCGAAACCCCAAAGAAGGCGTCCGAGGACTGGCCTTCGGAATGGTTTTATATTGAGGACATCCCGCTGCTGGATCCTGTCCGGATCGGCCTCCCTGAGTTCGACAGTGCTCCCCTAAAGAAGCGCCTAAGCTGGCGTCCACGGAGCCCTCAGAGGGAAAGTGACGAGGACGTTCTTTACCTGATGGGCCGGATAAGATTGTTAGCTCATTCCGGACTGACCATGATCAGGGTCATGGCCGCATGCATCATGCGAGGGGTGCAGCCGCTTCAGTATACAGGCCACCCCATGTGGGACTTCAACGGGGAGGACGAAGCCACCCGCCACAGCCGTAAGGGGCCGGATTCGGCTGCCGCTCTAATAAAGTTCTTGTCCGCTTTGTACAAGGGAGAAGAGGAGGAATTTTTCCGCGTCAACCCATAGGGTGGATTTTCTATGTACAATCCCCCAAGTTGGGTAAGTGGACACTTTTACTTGCCCATCTGTTTTATATTCCCATCGTTAAATATTCACTCTAATGACTTCAACGCAGGAACGGCGCCAGGCTGTTAAAGAAATAAACAGCCCTCCTCCACAACCCAAGGATCCGGGACGGTCCCTCGACACGGCCTCTCAAGAGGATCCGGACTTATCTGTGGAGCTGATTGATGGGGTGTTTCATCAATTGAGCAAGGACAATGCCTTGGTGGCCATTACGGCCGATTACCCAGGGCTACTCCCAGCCTCACAGGTAACTGAGACCGAAGTCCCAGCACTTTGAAAAGGGATCTATCCTCACGTGTTTTCGATTGCCGTATGGCAACCGTGTTTTGCAGGGGAGGTCCTTGAGACGGGAGGCCGAGCCTGCGGCGACTAGCCAACGAGGGGCGGCAAGGCCCCGCGGGCTGAAAAGAAGTGCGGTCCGGACTGAGATGCCGGCGCAAAGGTATAGCGCGCCATCTTATTCCTAGGTGTTATTCCTTCAAGGCATATTAACGCTCGTGCTCTCTTCAGGACCAAGAGACCTCGCCGGACTATATCCGGAGAGGGTGCCACTCGCGCCTCCACCAGCCAGGCTCCAAAGCCTGGTCCGGAAGCGGAGGCAAACACAAGGCACACACCGGACGCTCCTCCGACAGAGGATGCAGACATGCTGTCTGCCACCAATTCCGAGGTGGAGAGTGCCATGAACCATAGGCGTCGCCGGACAGTTCTTCGCGACGCTTGTTTCTTCCAAGAGGCATTGGATGCCTTCAATTCGGGAGATGCGTACCTCCGTGCCGCTCAAAATGGTCTAGCCAGAGCCACGGAGCAATATGTAAAAGACATACGGGTAAGAAAATTTTGGTAATTATATATATACTAGTAGCCCCCGAGACTTGAAACAGTTAGAATAACTGATTTAAGGATCATTTGTTATGCAGGTTCTTACAGAAAAGAATACCCTACTGTCCCAGGAGCTGGAAGGGTGCAAAGCCGAACTTGAGGCCGCACTAGCCGTGGCAGGGGAGCCCAAGGAGACCCCCTCTGGTAATATACGCTTCGAAAGATAAGTATTTTGCGAAGTGCGGCGTGGGTGCAAATCTGACAAATGAAATTGCAGATGGCGCTGGATTAAATCCGGAAGAGCAACAACTCCTACGTCAGCTGAAGGCTGGTGAGAGCGTGCTGACAAAGGTGAGGCGGGAGAAGAACGATCTCCAAGATGCCAACACCAAGCTGGGCGTCGAACTGAAGGATGTTCGTGCCCAGCTGTTGGACTCCGTTAAGGAGAATCAGCGGCTTCGACGCGGCATATTTAGTAAGTGCTTAAACGAATCTTTGAAAAAAGAGTTCGGCGAGGAAGTCGACTAACAGAGTAATGTCTGTAGGTATGCTAACAGGTCGTCATGCAGAGGAAATGCCCGGTTCTATGGGTGACCTTCTTCCCGAGCTCTCACAACTGCATGAGCGAGTTCGGCAGGTGATGCAAGGCGTCGCCCAGGCCTTGTTGCCATCCGTCTCCATGCCCGAAGGCCTTGGAGAGCTTGTAGAGAAGCTGAAGGGAGCACGGCGGCGCTTCCGACGATGGAAGATGTCGGCCGGCCGTCAAGGCGCCAGGGAGGCCTGAGCCATGGTGAAGACGCGGTACACGAAGGCTGACCCAAACCACATGGCCGAGGTCGGACCCGTGGGGCCCGATGGGAAGGAGATCCCTGTGAGCTTAGTATACGGCCAAGTAGAATTGGCCACAAAGTATTCCCAATAGGACTGTAAACTAGACAGCCTGTTAGATGGTATTGAAGAGGAATACAATCAGTCAGATTGACTATGTAATTTTAATTGACATGTGTAATGCCTTCTAGCCGGATTGTAGATCGTTTGTCATGGCCGACCTTTTCGCTTCAACCTCGGGACCTGACTGCCAGAGTGTGTCCGAATACTCTCACGGTTATATAAGAACCGGGGTATGCATGGAGACCAGGCGTAGGGGTCATTAGTGCTTGAACAGACAAGTGCCCAACTAGTTGTGTTATATTACATGGTTAGTAAGAAACATCTTCCAGGGAGAATAGTTCCGTTAGGGGTTCCTTTCCCTGGGAGGCATGCCCTAAAGTGCATGTCCATTTTGCGAAAAGAGACGCAGGAAAACATCTGGGGGCGTATAGATAAATAAAAAAGATCATTTTAGTTCACCGACCGAATATTCCCTTAAGAACACTAGCTTTCGGCTTTATCAGCGTTCTGGGAACGGGGGTCCCCAGACTTGCCTGCCTGCGGCCTGCGGCGTGGCTCAAAGGGGGGCCCAGCACGTCCAATCTTCATCAACACAGATCCAAGACCCTCGCGAGGGGCCAAGCCTCGCGGGGCAGACGACACGAAACTTCCTCAGGCACGGCCTCATCAGGCTGGCTCGCGAGGAGGCGGAGAGATCAAGGCGGGGTACCTCACGAGGTGCCCCTGACGCAAGCCATGACGACCAAAGGTGCCAGGCGGGCGCCAGCCGCACAGTGTCCTCCTTTCCTCTTTGGTGCAAAGGGAGCAAGCGCAGGCGAGAGCATCAAGCAAAGGCACCCGTTTCGGTGCAACAAGACCAAGACCAGTCCAACGGCAGGGAGGAAGTCATTGTGGAGCCCAAGCCAGCGTCACCACCAGAGCCTTTGGCAGGCGAGGACCAACTTTAGTCAGGATAAGTGTACCAGATGTTTCCCTTCAAAATGGCCAATTGTTGGTGCCCTTCCCACTCAATATTTGGGAAGAGGCCGAGGGCCTTTGCCTATAAATAGGACTAGCCACCCACAGGGTAGAGGGATCTAGAATCGGCCAACCCCGAAACAAGCTGGGATCGGATCGAGTAGCATCACACACACACACAGAGAGAGAGAGAAGGGTGATTGAACTCCTCCCAGCAGTTCATCGCCCCAGCCAAGAACAGACCCTCGCGAGGCTGTTCTTCCTTGTATTGCTCATCATCATCAGCCCAAGAGGCAATCCACCACACCACACACTGGAGTAGGGTATTACACCACAACGGTGGCCCGAACCAGTATAAACCCTGTGTCTCTTGTGCTATTCTTTCTATAGCTTAGATCTTAGCGAAGTGGAGGGGTGCAGGTAGGTAGAAGGAGAAATCTCCGCGCGCACCCTAGTGTTCGAACCTCAAGGGTCTGCCGGAACCCAAAATCCGACATTTGGCGCGCCAGGTAGGGGTGCACCGGAGTTTTCCCTTCCGCCACCGCCACGACCTGCCTCGCAATGAGTAGCGCATCGCCCGCTCTGGCCGCCGGTGCCAGCACGGGGGCCACGGGGCTCCGAGCCCTGGCCCCGGCCCTGCAACGGGGACGGTGGCCGGACAAGTTCAAGCCAACGACGCCGCCGCGCTACGGCGGCGCGACTGATCTGCTGGCCTTCTTGCTGGCGTACGAGGAGGCCATCCTTGAAGCTGGAGGTGACGATAGGGTCCTGGCCAACTGGCTCCCCGTGGCCCTCACCGGCGCTCCGCGCGCATGGCTACTCCACCTGCCGGCAGCCTCCGTGGCCTCTTGGGAAGAGCTCCGCAGCCTCTTCCCCGCCCACCACGCTACACCAACACCCCCGGTCGTCGCGGCCCTCCTGGGCGGCTCGCAGGCGCCGCCTACAAGTCACCACGTCAAGACGTTCATCCGCCGAGTCAGCGCCGCTTCCACGCGGCAGGGTGCTCTCCCGGACCAGGCGGCGCCCAAGGCCGGCCTGACCTTCAGCTCGGAGGACCACCCCTCCAACTCGGCCTGCTCGGGTGCGCTCCCCATGCTGTGCACCCCCACCATTTGCCAGGTAGCCGTCACCAGAACTCTCATCGAAGGCGGTGCGGGCCTCAGCGTGCTCTCGGTTGAGGCCTTCAACCTCCTCTGCATACCCCTGGAACGGGTGCAACCCAGCCGGCCCTTCTCAGGCGTTGGGGGCGGATCATCCAGCTCCTTGGGACAGATCCGGCTCCCAGTAACCTTCGGCACCTACAACAACTTCCGCACGGAGCTGGTCGACTTCGACATCGCCCCCATCGGCCTCCCCTACAACGCCATCCTTGGCTACCCAGCACTGACCCAGTTCATGGCCGCGACGCACCCGGCGTACAACCTCATAAAGATGCCCGAGAGCAGCGGTGTCCTCACCGTGCACGGGGACACCGGAGACACGTTGTGAGTGCTCAAGCTCGCCTTCAAGACAGCAGCGTCGGCACAGCCCGCCGACTCGGAGACCCCCGAGCCCAAGGGGGCTGCACCCGCCAAGAAGAAACAGTTGTTCACCCAAGACAAGGCAGAAACCAAGAAGATACTCGTCGATGAGGACGGGTCCACCAACGCCACTTTCACCATAGGCGCCAACCTCGAACCCGAGCAGGAGGAGGCCTTGGTCAGGTTCCTGCGCGCAAACAAGAAGGTATTCGCTTGGGAGCCTGACCAGTTGGCGGGGATTCCTAGGAGCATAATCGAGCATCACCTCAACGTGTGCCCCAACGTGCGCCCTGTGAAGCAGAAGGCAAGGCGGCAGTCCACAGAAAAGCAGGCCTTCATCGTCCAAGAGACCCGCAAACTAGAAGCCGCTGGGGTCATTCGCGAGGTCCGATACCCGGATTGGTTGGCCAACCCTGTCGTTGTGCCAAAGAAGGGAGGGAAGGAGCGCATGTGTGTCGACTTCACCAACCTCAACAAGGCATGCCCGCAAGATCCGTTCCCGCTCCCCCGCATCGACCAGATCGTTGATTCCACCGCAGAATGCGACCTGCTATGATTCTTGAATGCCTTCTCTGGGTATCACCAGATCAAGATGGCGGTAGAAGACATCGAAAAGACAGCCTTCCAAACCCCGTGTGGGGTCTACTGCTACACGTGCATGCCATTCGGGCTGCGTAACACAGGGGCGACCTTTGAGCGGCCGATGCACATCACCTTGGGCCCGCAGCTCGGGAAGAATGTTGAGGCTTACGTCGATGACATTGTGGTGAAGTCTCGGGAGACCAGGACCCTGATACAAGACCTGGAGGAAACCTTCGCGAGCCTCAACGCAGTGAACCTGCGGCTCAACCCAGAGAAGTGTGTGTTCAGAGTCCCCTCGGGCAAGCTCTTGGGTTTCCTCGTGTCCCACCGAGGCATCGAGGCTAACCCGGAAAAGGTCAAGGCGGTCGAGGACATGAGCCCGCCAAAGACCCTTAGAGAAATGTAGAAGCTCACTGGGCGCGTGACCGCGCTAGGGCACTTCATCTCCAAGTTGGGGGAGCTAGCGCTGCCCTTCTTCTAGCTAATGAAGAAAAAGGGGCCCTTTGAATGGACTGAAGAGGCCGACAAGGCGTTCCAGGATCTCAAGAGATACCTGACCAGCCCTCCGGTCATGGTGGCTCCGCGCCCTCAAGAGCCCCTGGTGCTTTGCCTCGCCGCCACTCCCTACTCCGCCAGTGCAGCCCTGGTGGCGGTTAGGGAGGAGCGTCGAATCAAAACCACAGCAGCAGCCCGGGACAAGGCAAAACAGGAACAAGGAAGGCCACAGAAACCGCCACCGCGGATGAGGAGGATCAGCCACCGCAGAGGAGTGCACCGGAGGCGGAAGATGCCCCTCTCCCAGATGGCTAGCCTCAGGAGGCCTCATCGCCTCAGGAGGCGCCATGGTCTCCGAAGGGCACCACCAGCACTGACGCACCCAACCTCGTTGAGTGTCCAGTGTAATTCGTCAGCACGGTGTTGCAGGACGCGATGGCATGGTACCCCATGCCTCAGAAGCTCCTCCTCGCGCTACTGGTGGCCTCGCGCAAGCTGTGGCACTATTTTCAGGGTCACCGCATCAAGGTCGTCTCGTCATACCCCCTGGAGAGAGTGCTCAGGAGCCCTAACTCAGCTGGAAGGGTCGCTGAGTGGAACATAGAACTGCAAGTATTTCAGCTCGAATTCAGCACGACCAGAGTCATCAAGGGAGCAGCATTAGTGGATTTTGTGGAAGAATGGACGGAGGCACCAGGCCTCAAGGCCAACGAGGATCGGTCCCTCTCCCTGGGAAGCGAGGTGCCAGAAGGCTGGGTCATGTACTTCGATGGGGCATTCTCCAGGCGTGGCGCTGGGGCTGGGGCGGTGCTTATATCGCCCACTCAGGACAAGCTCTACTACTCTGTACAGCTTTGTTTCCAGCAAGGTGAAAAGGTCTCCAACAACATAGCGGAGTATGAAGGTCTAATAGCAGGCTTGAAGGCCGCAGCTACCCTGGCGGTGAAACGCCTCACCATCAAGGGTGATTCGCAGCTCCTTGTCAATTTCTCCAACAAGGTGTACGAGCCGAAAGATGAGCACATGGAAGCCTACCTTGCGGAGGTCCGCAGGATGGAGAAGCAGTTCTGGGGGTTAGAGTTGCAGCATGTGCCCCGTGGCACCAATCAGGAGGCCGACGACATCGCCAAACGGGCGTCCAGGCGGTTACCTCAGGAGCCTGGCGTCTTCGAGGAGCGGCTCTTCAAGCCCTCAGCCCTGCCATCATTGTCAAACACAGCTCAGCCTCGGGAGGAGCTCCCTCAGCCACCTACCTCAGGAGGCCCGTTCTGTGGCCCGGCCTTAGGAGCACGGCTGCTCCTGACGATGGAACCTCAGGAGGGGTGCTGGATCACGGAGCTCCGGAGTTACTTAACACAAGGGACCCTGCCGGAGAGGGAGGAGGAAGCGGAGCGTGTGGCACGGCAGGCCACGGCATACTGCATCAAGGATGGAGAGCTCTACCGGAAGCGACCAAGCGATGTATCCCTACGCTGCATCTCCAGGGAGCAAGGAAAGGAACTGCTGGAAGATATACACGGCGGAGACTGTGGACATCATTCATCATCACGGACCCTCGTCGGCAAGGCGTTCCGCAGTGGGTTTTATTGGCCCACCGCACTCAATGACGCCGTCGAACTGGTGAAAGCTTGTGAGGCCTGCCAGTTCCACGCCAAGTAGATCCATCAGCCGGCAGGGGGCCTGCAGACTATACCCCTTTTGTGGCCGTTCGCAGTCTGGGGGCTGGACATCCTGGGCCCGTTTCCTTGGGCGCCAGGGGGCTACCGCTACCTCTACGTCACCGTGGACAAGTTCACCAAGTGGGCTAAAGTAGAGGCCGTCCGCACCATCCCCGCGGGTTCCGCGGTCAAGTTCATCAGGGGCATCGTGAGCCGGTTCGGGGTGCCGAACCGCATCATCACAAACAACGGTTCGCAGTTCACTAGTAACCTCTTCAAAACATACTGTGCTAACCTTGGAACGCAGATATGCTACGCTTTGGTGGCGCACCCCCGAAGCAACGGCCAGGCCGAGCGAGCCAACGCAGAGGTCCTGAGGGGCCTCAAGACCAGGACGTTCAAGAAGAAGCTGGAGGCCTGCGGCAAAGGTTGGTATGACGAGCTTCAGTCCGTGTTGTGGTCCATCGGCGCAACCACGACCAAGCCGACTGGAGAGACCCCGTTCTTCCTGGTCTACGGAGCCGAATCGGTCCTCCCTCACGAGGTCAGACGTCGCTCCGCGCGGGTCCTGGCGTTCGACCAGGCGCAGCAGGATGCCATGCGGGGGATGGACCTCGTGCTGGGGGAGCAACATCGCCGAGAAGCCGCGCTGCGAGCGGCGAGGTACCAACAAGCGCTGCGACGATATCACTGCCACAACATCCGCCCCAGAACTCTCGAGGTAGGAGACCTCGATCTCAGGCGGGTTCTCTCCAGGGAGGGACTGCACAAGCTCTCTCCCATGTGGGAGGGCCCGTTCAAGGTTGTTCATGTTTCCAGGCCCGGCTCCGCGCGCTTGGAGAGTCAGGAGGGGGTGCCGGTCTAGAACGCATGGAACATCCAGCATCTCCGGAGGTTCTACCCCTAAAAGGCCCAGAGCCTGTGAAGAAGGCGAATGCCTGTGAAGCTGTCGCGTTTTGGAAAAGGCCCAGAGCCTGTGAAGAAGGCGAATGCCTGTGAAGCTGTCGCGTTTTGGAAAAGGCCCAGAGCCTTTAAAGAAGGCGGATGCCTGTGAAGCTGTCGCGTATTGGAAAAGGCCCAGAGCCTGTGAAGAAGGCGAATGCCTGTGAAGCTGTCGCGTTTTGGAAAGGGCCCGGAGCCTGTGAAGGGGCAAATGCCCGTGAAGCCTGCTTCCCTCAAGAAAGGCCTGTAGCCTATGAAGAAGGCCAACGCCTGCGAAGCTCGCCGCCCGTGACACTCTCACGTAATAATGAGTTGGGGCTGTACACGCCCCGGAGTCTCAGGAGCACCGGCCTCAGGCCCTGGGGCTCCCTCCCACGCCCAGTGGCAGCACTAGCTCCACGCTGGTGAGAAGACGTCGAAGACTAGATTAGGTGCCGGACGCGGCTTTTTCATTTGCTTTCCGCAGTTGGCTTGTTCATTCTCATTCGAAGTTTGGTTGAAGCTGTTGCCGTCTTTGGCTTGTGGTTCTTCGACTTTTCACTCTCCTGCCTCGATTTCTCTTATGCAAGGCCTCGCGAGGGGGGCAGCTGAGCGCCCTCGCGAGTGTTCCTGTCCTAGTCGTTCAAAGGTTTCGCGACCTGGGTCCATTACAGGAGCACCCCTCTAGTCTGTGCCCCACGGGCACCGCGACACGAACACAGGGCCTGCGTCGGTCGCCCCCCCACGGCTGGGGCCGGGAACTATCCACGCGCGGGCACGTAGCCGGAAGGCACAATAACGGAAGCAAAGCGATGATTAACAGCAATAACCCAAACACGCCCCCGCGGGGCTCCACGCTACTGTCTTTTTACGCAGGAAAAAGGAAAAGAAAGAACAAATCAGGCGCAGCCCGCCTCACACCGGCCTGCAGGGAAGACTCGAGCTGCCTCCGGGGCTCAGGCAGACTCCATCTCGCGCTTCACCGAGGCGCGACGGTGGGCAGACACGCTACCACCTCCCAAGCAGGTACGACGGCGTGGAGGCTGACCGCGGCCACCGCTAGAAGAGTCGCCGCCTAAAGAAGAACCGTGAAGCTTGGGGAACCCTGAGCGCCGCAGTCACGTGAGCGCTGTCCTCTCCATCATCGCCGGGGCTGGGTTCCTGGCCGCGGTCGTCGTCCTCAGGGCAGCACCCTGCGCGGCGACCATCTTCCCCAAACACCCTCACGTAGAGGGTGGCATCGCCGTCAAACTTGAAGTGCAGGGTGCACCGACGGCTCAGGCCACGCGCGCGGGCAAACGTCTGCCAACCGCGGGTGAAGGCCAGGCTCCCGGCTGCGGAGACCTCCAGTGAAGCCCATGAGGCCCGGCTGCAGCAGCCGTCTGCCTGAAGCCAGAGGCCGCCCGGGGCGCCGGCCGGGAGCTCGCCGAGGAGGAAGCGAGGAAGTTGAAGCCGGGTGCTAGTCGGCTCCGCCGCCCACACAACGAACTCCGGCAGCACTTGTGCAGTGCGAAAGCGCGGCCTAGGGGAACATGCGACCGAAGCGCGCCCCCCGGCCGCAGCAGTCCGCCCGTTACCGAGCTAGAAATCGTTTCCACGGCCGCGGGGAGCTGCCGTGGTGGCCACAGGATGTTTGCGAGGGCGCCCTCGACCGCGCTTGGGCGGGGGAGAGGCAGGCTCAACCTGGAGAGCCTTCCCCTTCTCTGCAGCCGAGAACCTCCTCGACGGGGCCATGAGGAAGAAGGAGAAGCAAGAAGGGATGGACTGGAAGGGCGCGCGCCGTTCCATACTTATGGCCGGTGAAGGCCAACCGCCGACCTCCATGATCGTAGGTAATCATGATCCGCTTTGCATGCAGGGACTTGTCCAATTCGTGCAGTTGCCAAGGCGCCGTGGGGAAGTGGAGATGCCCATGTCCAATCAACCGCCACGCGTCGCCCAAGGCCGCAGGCTGTTAGGGCCCAAGGCGCTTCGCTCTTGCCCTTTCGCCTCCCTGCACGGCCAAGTCTGGGTGCGCCTTGGGCCCGGGGGCTACTGTCGGCGTTCTAGGAACGGGGGTCCCCAGACTTGCCTGCCTGCGGCCTGTGGCGTGGCTCAAAGAGGGGCCCAGCATGGCCCATCTTCATCAACACAGACCCAAGACCTTCGCGAGGGGCCAAGCCTCACGGGGCGGACAAGACGGAACTTCCTCAGGCACGGCCTCATCAGGCTGGCTCGCGAGGAGGCGGAGAGATCAAGGCGGGGTACCTCATGAGGTGCCCATGACGCAAGCCATGACGACCAAAGGCGCCAGGCGGGCGCCAGCTGCACAGTGTCCTCCTTTCCTCTTTGGTGCAAAGGGAGCAAGCGCAGGCGAGAGCATCAAGCAAAGGCACCCATTTTGGTGCAACGAGACCAAGACCAGTCCAACAGCAGGGAGGAAGTCATTGTGGAGCCCAAGCCAGCGTCACCACCAGAGCCTTTGGCAGGCGAGGACCAACTTTAGTCAGGATAAGTGTACCAGATGTTCCCCTTCAAAATGGCCAATTGTTGGCGCCCTTCCCGCTCAATATTTGGGAAGAGGCCCAGGGCCTTTGCCTATAAATAGGACTAGCCACCCAAAGGGTAGAGGGATCTAGAATCGGGCAACCCCGAAACAAGTTGGGATCGGATCGAGTAGCATCACACACACACACACACACACACACACACAGAGAGAGAGAGAGAGAGAGAGAGAGAAGGGTGATTGAACTCCTCCCAGCAGTTCATCGCCCCAGCCAAGAACAGACCCTCGCGAGGCTGTTCTTCCTTGTATTGCTCATCATCATCAGCCCAAGAGGCAATCCACCACACCACACACTAGAGTAGGGTATTACACCACAACGGTGGCCCGAACCAGTATAAACCCTGTGTCTCTTGTGCTGTTCTTTCTATAGCTTAGATCTTAGCAAAGCGGAGGGGTGCAGGTAGATAGAAGGCAAAATCTCCACGCGCACCCCAGTGTTCGAACCTCAAGGGTCTGCCGGAACCCGAAATCCGACAGGCTTCACCTAGTCTGAGGTACACATCCGGCTGACCCGGCAGTAACAATCACAGATGTGCTCCCTTTACCACCTAGCCGAACAATCGGGAATGTAGGGGTAAGCACAGGAGCCAGGCAACCCAGCTTGGCCAAAACTTAAGTCATATCGATGCATATAATGGTGAATAAAAGGTACATGCAGAAGTGTGACACATGTGTTGGGCATGAAGCCAGTATAAATAAGCTTCTGTTTAAAGAAGCCCCCCAGGTTTAATGAGCGTAGATAGCGCGCCACTTTATGAGCCTTTGAAGGCTATAAGAGAGAGGGAGGGGAGAAGGAAAGAAATGTAAGATAGAAAGTATATAAAAAATGGACAGAGGAAGGTGACGAACACAGAGTCCGGCGCTAGGCATAGAATCTTCGAAGACGGGCTGCGTTCCATGGGTTCGGCTCGAGTCGGTTATCAGATGCATCTTGCAGGCGGTACGCTCCACCAGTCAGGACTTGGTCAATTATGAAGGGACCTTCCCTCTTGGGCTTGAGTTTGTCCTTTTTGTTGTTCGGCAGGCATAGAACTAATTCGCCAACGTTGTAATTTTTGGCCCGTACTTCTCTACTTTGGTATCTTCGAGCCTGCTGTTGATAGAATGCAGAACGACCTTTTTCCACGTCACGCTCTTCCTCCAAGGCATCCAAACTGTCCTGCCGATCGAGCTCGGCTTCTCTTTCTTCGTACATGCGCACTCGAGGTGAGTCATGAATTATGTCGCAGGGCAAAACTACCTCTGCGCCGTACACCATGAAGAACGGTGTGTATCCGGTGGTGCGATTCGGCGTGGTCCGCAGCCCCCAGAGTACGGAGTCGAGCTCCTCTACCCAGTGCATATTAGATTCCTTAAGGGACCGCACTAATCTGGGTTTGATGCCGCTCATGATGAGACCATTTGCACGTTCGACCTGGCCGTTAGTTTGTGGGTGATAGACGGAAGCATAATCGAGCTTGATGCCCATGTTTTTGCACCAGAGTTTTACCTCGTCGGCCATAAAGTTCGTGCCATTATCAGTGATGATGTTGTGGGGGACGCTGTAACGGTGTACAACCCCGGATATAAAGTCTATCACCGGTCCGGATTCGGCCGTCTTAACAGGCTTGGCTTCTATCCATTTGGTGAACTTATCCACCATGACCAGTAAGTATTTTTTTCTTGTGGGTTCCGCCTTTAAGGGGTCCAACCATGTCAAGCCCCCAGACCGCGAAGGGCCAAGTGATGGGGATAGTTTGGAGGGAGGTGGGTGGCATATGGCTTTGGTTTGCAAAAAGCTGGCAACCGACGCATCATTAGACTAAGTCCTGGGCGTCTGCCCACGCCGTCGGCCAATAAAAGCCTGTATGGAAGGCCTTGCTTACAAGGGACCGAGCTGCAGCGTGATGACCGCCGAGTCCGGCATGAATTTCAGCCAGGAGGTTCCGCCCTTCCTCTTCGGAGATACACCTTTGAAGGACTCCGGTAGTGCTTTTCTTATAAAGCTCTCCCTCATGGACTTTATAGGCTTTAGATTGCTGTACTATGCAGCGTGCCTCATTTTGGTCCTCGGGGAGTTCCTGCCTAGTAAGGTAGGCGAGGAATGGTTCTGTCCACGGGGCGATGACGACCATTATTACATGGGCTGAAGGTGTTATTTCATTGGCAGAGCCTCCAATTATGTCAGAGTGTTCGGTGTCGGGCAATGCGGTTGGGTCTGGGCTGTTATTGCCGGGTTCTCCTTCCCATACTACGGATGGCTTGAACAGCCTTTCCAAGAAGATGTTGGGGGGACTACATCGTGTTTTGCGCCGATGCGTGTCAGGACATCTGCCGCCTGATTATTTTCTCGGGCTATATGGTGAAATTCGAGCCCTTCGAACCGAGCTGACATTTTTAGGACGGCGTTGCGATAAGCTGCCATTTTTGGATCCTTGGCATCAAAGTCTCCATTTATTTGGGATATTGCGAGGTTCGAGTCCCTGCACACCTCTAGGCGTTGAATGCCCATGGATACTACCATCCGGAGACCATGTAAAAGGGCCTCATATTCGGCTACATTGTTGGAGTCTGTGTACATTATCTGGAGTACGTATTGAACTGTGTCTCCTATGGGGGACGTCAAAACGACGCCAGCCCCTAGACCGGCCAACATTTTGGAGCCGTCGAAGTGCATGACCCAGTTTGAATATGTGACGTACTCTTTAGGGAGTTCGGCCTCCGTCCATTCTGCGACAAAGTCGGCCAAAACTTTTGACTTGATAGCTCACCATGGCTTGTAAGTTATGTTGAACGGGAGGAGCTCAATGTCCCATTTTGCAATCCGGCCCGTCACGTCGCGGTTGTTTATAATATCGTTAAGTGGCACTTCCGAGGCTACTGTTATTGAACACTCTTGAAAGTAGTGTCGCAGCTTCCGGGATGCCATAAATACCGCGTATGCAATCTTTTGATAATGTGGGTACCGTGACTTGCACGGAGTAAGGACAGTGGACACATAGTAGACCGGCTTTTAAAGGGGGAATTTGTGTCCGTCCGTTTCTCGTTCGACGACGAGCACTGCGCTTACGACCTGATGGGTTGCTGCAATGTATAATAGCATTGGTTCGCCAATGTTTGGGGTTTGTTGCCAAGATGGCTTTTATTTCGTTGAGTCTGGTCGTGGCTGCATCCATCCACTCGAAGTGTTAGGTGCGCCAAAGGAGGCGGTAAAGGGGTAGGGCCTTTTCTTCGAAGCGGGAGATAAAGCGGCTTAGAGCCGCCACGCATCCGGTTATTTTTTGTATTTGTTTGAGGTCCTTCGGGATATCCAATTGTGACAGAGATCGGATCTTGGCTGGATTTGCTTCAATTCCTCTACCGGATACAATGAAGCCCAAGAGCTTCCCGGCTGGAACGCCGAAAACGCATTTTCCTGGTTGAGCTTGATGTCGTACGTTCGGAGGTTATCGAATGTTAGCCTCAAGTCGTCTACTAGAGATTCGACATGTCTTGTTTTAACGACCACATCATCTACGTATGCCTCCACTGTTTTGCCGATCTGGTTTGCCAGACATGTCTGGATCATGCGCTGATATGTTGCGCCGATGTTTTTGAGCCCGAAAGGCATTGTGTTGAAGCAGAATGGGCCGTATGGTGTGATGAATGCCGTTGCGGCTTGGTTTGACTCTGCCATCTTTATTTGATGGTAGCCGGAGTATGCGTCAAGGAAACACAACGAATCGTGTCCTGCGGTAGCGTCGATAATTTGATCGATGCGGGGGAGAGGGAAGGGATCCTTTGGGCAAGCCTTGTTAAGGTCTTTAAAATCAACGCACAGGCACCAGGATTTGTCCTTCTTTGGTACCATCACCAGGTTTGCTAGTCAGTCCGGGTGTTTTATATCTTTGATGAATCCAGCCTCTAATAGCTTGGCTAGTTCCTCTCCCATGGCATGTCTCTTAGGTTCGGAAAAACACCAAAGAGCCTGTTTGACTGGCTTGAATCCTTTTAGGATATTTAAGCTGTGTTCGGCCAGCCTGCGTGGGATTCCTGGCATGTTTGAAGGGTGCTAGGTAAAAATGTCCCAGTTCTCTCGTAGGAACTCTCGCAGTGCGGCGTCTACATCAGGGTTTAACTGTGCCCCGATGGAAGCTGTTTTATTGTGGTCCGTTGGATGGACCTGGAATTTGACTATTTCGTCCGCCGGTTTAAAGGAGGTGGACTTGGATCTTTTGTTGAGTATCACATCGTCCCTATTCACCGTGGAGCACATCGCAGTCAGTTCCTCAGCCGCTAGGGCTTCGGATAGCGCCTCAAGGGCCAGTGCGGCTGTCTTGTTTTCGGCGCGGAGTGCTATGTCCGGATCACTAGCGAGAGTGATGATTCCGTTAGGCCCGGGCATCTTGAGCTCCATGTACCCATAATGGGGTATTGCTTGGAAGATTGTAAACGCTTCCTGCCCTAGTAGAGCGTGATATCCGCTACTGAACGGGGCCACTTGGAACATGACCTCTTCAGACCTGTAACTATCCGGCGTGCCAAACACCACATCTAGTGTGATTTTTTCCTGTACAGCGCGCTTCCCGACTGGGGATTATTCCTCTAAAGGTTGTGCTGCTTCGCTCAATGCGGTTCCAGTCTATTTCCTTTTTTGAAGGGTTTCCTCATAAATGAGGTTCAATCCGCTGCCGCCATCCATGAGTACCTTGGTAAGACGAAAGTCGTCCACTATTGGACTGAGGACCAATGCGGCTGGTGCTCGGGCTGTTCGGAATTTAGGTTCATCACTGGCGTTAAAAGTAATAGCCGTGTCACTCCATGGGTTTATTGTTGCTACTTGGTAGACTTCGGCAAGGCTGCGGAGTGTTCTTTTTCGCATATTATTTTATGCGAAAGTCTCGAAGACTGTTAATACCGTACTGGTGTCTCTGGGGTGGCTTTCTGTGGTTTCTGGAATTAGAAGATCTTTGCCAATTTTTGCCACCTGCCGGAGTATCCAACATGCTCTAAGGCTGTGAGTTGGTGTGGCGCCCTCTGCACTGTGAATTTTAAAGGGCCCATTAAGCCATCCTTCCAGTACGGTTCCGTGCCCTGTAGAGGGCTTTTGCTTTTTGGTATTGAACCCGGGTGTCTGGCGATGATGCACCCTTTTATTTCGGACTGGGTTTGTATTCAGGGCCGGATTGTCCCAAAATTTTATTTCGGTTTTCCAGGCGCTTTCCATCGCACAGTACTTTCGTACTATGGACGCCAGGTCAGTGAAGCGTGTAATATCACAGTGACTTATGGCGTTGAGGATTCCCTTGTCCGTGCAATTATTGCAGAAGAATGAAATGGTGTCTTCCTCGCAGCAGTCCTTTATCCTGTTCATAACCAGGAGGAATCTGGCCCAGTAATGATGTACTGTTTCTTTGGGCTCTTGCCTAATTTGGGATAGATCACTTATGTATGGGTGGGTGGGTGGAATCAAATCCGAAACCTTACCCAATCTGAGACCCAGAGGCCAAGGAGTTTCCGAACTCGGAAGTTTGGATTCTTGGATGCTGTCCAATGAATCTAGCCCGTCGCCTGACTTTAAGTTAAGGTCTTGAGTGATGTCCTCCCCTCCGCGGGTATCCGGCTTGGAGGGATCGGGAATCTGGGCATAGCTAGTCCTTAAGATAGATGAAGGGTCACCGCACTGTCCCTCTACCACGGCAACGTGATGGGTGACCTGGGGAGAGTTAATCTCTCTTAGATCAGGTTTAGGCCCAATCTGGTCGTAATCCGTAGCGACTCCCAGGGCGGCGATGTGATCCAAGAGCTCGTTTAGGGAAGAGAGCTCCATTGGGTCTAGCTGCTCGGCGAATTCTGAGCTGATGTGAAGATTGCTTTCGATGACACGAGAGGTCATCGTCGGCACAGCAGCCGAACAGGCGGTCATAAGGAAACCACCTAGCCGGAGAGTTTGGCCGACAGCCAAAGCTCCCTTAGCAACGGTACTGTCTTTAAAGACGGGATGAGGCATCCTTCCTGATGGCGACGGCACAGAGGAACTCTCAATGAAAGCACCAATGTCGGTGTCAAAACCGGCGGATCTCGGGTTGGGGGTCCCGAACTGTGCGTCTAGGCGGATGGTAATAGGAGACAAGGGACACGATGTTTTTACCCTGGTTCGGGCCCTCTCGATGGAGGTAAAACCCTACTCCTGCTTGATTAATATTGATGATATGGGTAGTACAAGAGTAGATCTACCACGAGATTAAGGAGGCTAAACCCTAGAAGCTAGCCTATGGTATGATTGTTACTACGGACTAAAACCCTCCGGTTTATATAGACACCGGAGAGGGCTAGGGTTACACAGAGTCGATTACAATGGTAGGAGATCTACATATCTGTATCGCCAAGCATGCCTTCCACGCCAAGGAACGTCCCTTCCGGACACGGGATGAAGTCTTCAATCTCGTATCTTCATAGTCCAGGAGTCCGACCGAAGGTATAGTCCGGCTATCCGGACACCCCCTAATCCAGGACTCCCTCGGGCCGGCTCCATCCGGCTTACAGGCATGTATTGCGCCCCGAATTCGGTCTTCTGAATACCAGGGGCTTCGCCGAAATTTGAAATTATAGAATTCTATGGCTAAGTGAGAGTGATAAAGCATTATTAGTCCGGTTGCCTTGTTCGTTGTGCTGAGCACCTCCCTCGAAGGACCCAAACATGGGAACAAGAGTGCTCAGGTTTATCCCGAACACCCCAGCACTAGTGGCATGGGGGCAGAAGCCGAGGACTAGCCATCTCTCAGATTGGATAAACAGCCAAACAGAAGGTAATATTTTAAATTCTAACAAGCGTTGCATAGCAAACATAATACAAGTTTTCATACATACAGGACAACACAAGCAAGTCTCATTCAAATATTACATTTTGCAAACACTCATCCACGATCAGACGGGCACCCGGTAGAACACCCTCGTAGTACATCTCGGGGTGGCGGTGCTCCTTGCCCTCTGGTGGCCCCTCCTTGATCAGCTTCACGGCGTCTAGCTTGACCCACTGCATTTTTACACGGGCAAAAGCCCGGCGTGCACCTTCTATGCGGACGGATCACTTGACGACCTCCAGCCAGGGGCAGGCATCCACAAGCCGCCTCACCAGGCCGAAGAAACTGTTCGGAAGGGCATCGCCAGGCCACAACCGGACTATGAGGCCCTTCATGGCCTGACGGCCGCCTTATGTAGCTTGGCCATCTGCTTCAGCTGGTCGCTCATTGGCACCGGATGTTCGGCCTCAGCATACTGAGACCAGAACAGCTTCTCCGTCGAGCTTCTGTCCTCGGCCTAGTAGAATTGTGCGGCATCGGACACACTGCGGGGCAAATCTGCGAATGCTCCTGAAGAGCTCCGGATTCGGGTAAGTAATCGGTAATTCACCTTTACATGCTTGCTTTGCATATAGAAAGCCTTACCCGCCGCTATCTTCTTCATCGCGTCGATCTCCTAAAGGGCCTTCTGGGCCTCGACCTTGGCACTCTTCGCGCTCTCACGGGCCGCGGCAAGCTCATACTCTCGCGTCTTCAAGTCAAGCTCCAACGCCTCGTGCTTCGTCACGAGAGCCTGGAGCTCTTACTGCACCTTGCCCACCCGAGTCTCGTGCCTCTCTCGCTCGGTGCGCTCCTTGGCCGCTGTATCTTCAGCCTTGGTCAGCTCTTGCTTCAGGTTCGCCACCTCGGTCGTGGCCCCTGGCAAAACATATAATGATCCTGTCATCTTGCAATCGCGTCCTTTTTATATACATATATCTATAGACGGGGTATTACTTACCTTCGTTCTCCTCGAGCTGCCTCTTGACAACGCCGAGCTCTTTCTTGGACCCATCGAGGTCCTGCTTCAGTACGGCGACCTCCGCAGTTAGTGCGACGGACGCCAGCAGAGAAGCCTGCATATGCATATTGACATACTTATATTAGACTCCTGTGATATTATTTGATCCTCTGTTCGGCTTTTCTTTGCGAACAACGAACAAAGCATCAGGGGCTACTGTCTATGCGGTAATACTTCTACTACATTTTCAAACACTTACCTCGAAGCCTGTTAGAAGGCTAGTACATGCTTCAGTCAATCCGCTCTTGGCGGACTGAACCTTCTGGATCACCGCACTCATGATAGTGCAGTGCTCCTCCTCGATGGAAGCACTGTGAAGCACTTCCAACAGATTGTCTGGCACCTCTGGATGGACAGAGGTCGTCGGCACAGGCGTCTCACCCCTCTTAGAAGGAGACAACCTGCCCGAGCCCGGAACTGCTGGAGGTTCCGGCGCGGTGTTCGACTGAGGGCCGAACTCGGAGCTCTCACGGGCCCCGTCCCCTCTGCTCCTGGAGTCCGGAAGGTCACCTTGAGGCGCCTCCGGGACTGTCTCCCCTCGATCCGGTGCCTCTTGATACAACACCTCGGTGTCGTCGGCAGGATGAGGGGAGGTGGCAGTCGGGACTGGATCGCTATCCATGTCCGATGAACCCAGGGAGCCGTCCGATGATACCTCGAAGTTGGCTTGTGGCGGCCTGCGCAATTATGTTCGGTGATTAGGGAAAGCAATGCGACAAAGGAATCCTATGGGTTACTTTGGTATCTGAATACTTATGATCTCCCCTGGGACTTGGCCCTAGGCAACCACTCGTCTTCACTCTCGTCGGCGGCGGTGGAGCTGTCCGGAAGGAGAGTCCTTCCCTTCTTGGACCCTCCGGCCTCCCCAGTTGGGGCGGCCTTCCTTTTCTTGTCTCCCCCAGTTGGTGGGGGAGCCTCTTCTTCCTCTTCCTCGTCTTCGGGGGAAGAGTGCGCCGCAGAGTCATCGGACGGTGAGTCCGACGACGCCTGGCGTCGGGAACTCTTTCAAGCTCCCTTGGCCTTCTTTGTCTTCTCCGGCACCTTATAAGGGGCCGGAGTCAACATCTTCGCCAGAAGGGTGTCCGCAGGGCCTTCGGGCAAGGGAGCCGGACAGTCGATTTGTCCGGCCATCTTCTGCCAGTCCTGTTAATGGTACGGGAGTTTAGATCCCGCATAGAGTCATTCTATATAGAAAACAAGTATCATGTGAAAGGTAAAACAGCTTACCACACTGGCTTGGCGCTTCGCGCTGAATCCGCAATCCTCAGTAATGGGGGGAGGGACCGCGACGCCCTTGAACAGCACCCTCCAGGCATCTTCATGAGTCGTGTCGAAGAGCCTGTTCAGAGTTCGGTGCTGCGCCGGGTTGAACTACCACAAGGTGACCTCCCGTTGTTGGCACGGGAGTATCCGGCGGATGAGCATAACCTGGACTATGTTGACAAGCTCGAGCTTCTTGTCCAGCATGTTTTGAATACATGTCTGGAGTCCGGTCAGCTCTTTTGAATTACCCCAGGACATGCCCTTCTCTTTCCAGGAGGTGTGCCGCATGGGGATGCCAGATCGGAACTCGGGGGCCGCTACCCATGCGGGGTCGCGCGGCTCGGTGATATAGAACCACCCCGATTGCCACGCCATTATGGTATCCACGAAGGAGCCCTTGAGCCATGTGATGTTGGGAATCTTGCCCACCATGGCGCCTCCGCACTCCGCCTGGCGGCCGCTCACTACCTTCGGCTTGACGTTGAAGGTCTTCAGCCATAAGCCGAAGTGGGGCTTGATGAGGAGGAAGGCCTCGCACACGATGATAAACGCCGAGATGTTGAGGATGAAGTTCGGGGCCAGATCGTGGAAACCCAGGCCGTAATAAAACATGAGCCCTCGGATGAAGGGATGGAGAGGGAATCCCAGTCCGCGGAGGGCATGGGTGAGGAATACCACCCTCTGATGGGGCTTGGGGGTGAGGATGAGTTGTTCCTCATCTGGGAGCCGGTGCGCGATGTCGTCGGGCAGGTATCCGGCTCTCCTCAGTTTCTTGACGTCTCCCTCTGTGACGGAGGAGACCATCCACTTGCCTCCCGCTCCGGACATGGTTGGAGATGGTTGAGATGGAAGTGAGAGCTTGGGCGCTAGAGCTCGAGTGTGTGGGAGCGGATGAGCAGAGGAGGAAGAAGGCGTGGATAGAAAGCTGAATCCTTATCCCTTTATATGGGCGGACAAAATTAAGCATCCCCACTTGCCTGGTAAAACTCGCTTATCCCCCAAGTGCCGCAATTGATGGCGCGGTTGGGTTACCCACGCCCGTATTGATGAGAATCCCGTAATAAGGGGACACGATCTCTGCTTTGACAAGACGTGTCAAAAAACTGCCTCGCGTTATGTGCGGGGCTGGTTAAAAGAAACGGTTCGAATAATCACCGGGCCATGACGTAACGTCATGTTGCCATAACAAGCTAGCAAATTAGATCCGCGAAGACATTATTCTCTCTACGGTGGAATGTGGAACTTATTTTGCAGGGTCAGACACTATCCTCGTATTCAAATTCTTCTGTGACGTATTCGGAGAAGGAACCCGCCTTGCAATGCCGAAGACAACTGCGCGCCGGACTCATCGTCATTGAAGCCTGGTTCAGGGGCTACTGAGGGAGTCCTGGATTAGGGGGTCTCCGGACAGCCGGACTATCTCCATTGGCCGGACTGTTAGACTATGAAGATACAAGATTGAAGACTTTCTCTCGTGTCCGGATGGGACTCTACTTGGCGTGGAAGGCGAGCTAGGCAATACGTATATGGATATCTCCTCCTTTGTAACCGACCTTGTGTAACCCTAACCCTCTCCGGTGTCTATATAAACCAAAGGGTTTTAGTCCGTAGGACAACAATCACAACATACAATCATACCATAGGCTAGCTTCTAGGGTTTAGCCTCTCTGATCTCGTGGTAGATCTACTCTTGTAACACCCATATCATCAATATTAATCAAGCAGGACATAGGGTTTTACCTCCATCAAGAGGGCCCGAACCTGGGTAAAACTTCGTGTCCCTTGCCTCCTGTTACCATCCGGCCTAGACACACAGTTCGAGACCCCCTACCCGAGATCCGCCGGTTTTGACACCGACAGCTATACTCGATGAGCAGGAAGCCCCCAAGTGACCATATAAACTTTGGCATTGCGCCGATCAAGAGGGTACCGACAGCTATGATTCGAGTACGATCAGGAAGCCCCCAAATGACCATAATGTGATGAGCCAGTAAGGCAGGATACCCATGTTTGAACCACGCATCATGACAGCAGGTCCTCGGCAACCTTCAACTTTTTGCAAGAGATAAATTCCTCTTGAGTTGGGATTTTAAACCGGATATTGAACTTCAAAGCTTTGTGAGAGACAGATTTCCCTTGAACCGGATTGAACCGGATATTGAGAGCTTCAAAGCTTTGTAGTAGATAATTTTCACTTGAACTGTATTTTGAATGAGAATCCTCATTTTGAGCCGGAAATCTTCTAGCGGCCTTTAAATTTTTCACCAATATGGCGGTAGCCTCCGGGACCGGGTTATTTTCCCTCCAGTGATCTGGAGTTCTTGAGCCCGCTGAAACTGGCAAGATTTGTTGAGTCATGTCATTGTAGCCCCCGAGTCTTAAGACTACTCGAGGAGTTGGCTTGAGACTCTCCATGCTTGACCATGATATGACCAGTGGATTGGTGGAATATGTTGAATCTCGGTGGGTTATAAATGACCCCGTATGATTTATATCAGTAATACAGTCAATGGTTCATCCTGGCCGTGATATAAACCACTTTTGTCGTGCATGACTGTCCTGCACATACGAATATACAGACCAAAGTAATTGTTCTTTGACAAAATACACTATGTGCCAAGAAAATAATCTTAGATGGATATCACCTGATTTATCCGTATGACAGATGATCCATATATGGCGTCCGTAGACAATTTTTCAAAACTGTTGTCCTCGTAAGACTGTTATCCTCATTGAAAATATTATATGCTGAAGCCAAGAGTGTTGCTGGTTCATGGGAATTTTTAGCATCTTCATCACCGCCATCATTACCCTATGAATTATCATCCAGCCTTTCTTCTGAACCAAATAAAGAGATCAAGCAAACGCCAACAGACATGACCCATCCATGTAATGTCCTCAGCACTGGCGAACCCTGCAGAAGCCTGTAGTCTGATCTTTAAAGGCATAGTCACTGATATGACGATGGTTCATAGCTCTTGAGGATATATAATACCCGGTCAATCAGGAGAACTGCCAGGGAGTTTGAAGACATATGCCAATACATACTGCAGGTTCCCAGAGAAAAGTCTACTGTAGCTGTACACTGAAATGTGATCTATTCGATCAAGCACCGAAATAAATCGAAGAAAACACTTGAAGACCGCCATCGATCCAATGATTATATCACAAACTAGTGTGAAACAGGGGCCGGCTCTCAGGGCGACACTGACGCACAACAAAACAGGCTGCAGAGCAGGCAGAGCCGGCGGGGCTGAGGCCGCGGGAGTGGAGGCGTGGCCTGCTCGGGGTTACAGTGAGAGAAGCGGCAACGGAGAAATAGCAAACGCGAAGGTGATGACCCACAAGTATAGGGGATCTATCGTAGTCCTTTCGATAAGTAAGATTGTCGAACCCAACGAGGAGCAGAAGGAAATGATAAGCGGTTTCCAGCAAGGTATTCTCTGCAAGTACTGAAATAAGTGGTAACAGATAGTTTTGTGATAAGATAATTTGTAACGAGCAATAAGTAACAAAAGTAAATAAGGTGCAGCAAGGTGGCCCAATCCTTTTTGTAGCAAAGGACAAGCCTGGACAAACTCTTATATGATGTAAAGCGCTCCCAAGGACACATCGGAATATCGTCAAGCTAGTTTTCATCACGTTCATATGATTCACGTTTGGTACTTTGATAATTTGGTATGTGGGTGGACCGGTGCTTGGGTACTGCCCTTACTTGGACAAGCATCCCACTTATGATTAACCTCTATTGCAAGCATCCGCAACTACAACAAAAGTATTAAGGTAAACCTAACCATAGCATGAAACATATGGATCCAAATCTGCCCCTTACGAAGCAACGCATAAACTAGGGTTTAAGCTTCTGTCACTCTAGCAACCCATCATCTACTTATTACTCCCCAATGCCTCCCTCTAGGCCCAAATAATGGTGAAGTGTCATGTAGTAGATGTTCACATAACACCACTAGAGGAGAGACAACATACATCTCATCAAAATATCGAACGAATACAAAATTCACATGACTACTAATAGCAAGACTTCTCCCATGTCCTCAGGAACAAAAGTAACTACTCACAAAGCATAAACATGTTCATAATCAGAGGGGTATTAATATGCATATAGGATCTGAACATATGATCTTCCACCAATTAAACCAACTAGCATCAACTACAAGGAGTAATTAACACTAGTAGCAACCTACTAGCACCAATCCTGGACTTGGAGACAAGAATTGGATACAAGATATGAACTAGGGTTTTGAGATGAGATGGTGCTGACGAAGATGTTGACGGAGATTGCCCTCTCCCGATGAGAGGAGCTTTGGTTCTGACGATGGCGATGATTTCCCCTCCGGGAGCGAAGTTTCCCCGGCAGAATAGCTCCGCCAGAGGCCTAGATTGGTTCCGCTAAGGTTCCGCCTCGTGGCGGCAGAGTTTCGTCTGAGAAGATGGCTTCTGATTTTTTTCCCAATGAAAGACTCCATATAGCAGAAGATGGCCACCGGAGGGCCACCAGGGGGCCCACGAGGTAGGGGAGCGCACCCAGGGGGTAGGGCGCGCCCCCACCCTCGTGGGCAGGGTGTGGCCCCCCTGGTAAAGTTCTTGCTCTTAGTATTTTTTATATATTTGGAAAACATCTTCCGTGAATTCAACTCTAGCCCAGAATCCCAGCTGCCGGCATTCTCCCTCTTTATGTAAACCTTGTAAAATAAGAGAGAATAGGCATAAGCATTGTGACATAGTGTGTAATAATATCCCATAATGCAATAAATATTGATATAAAAGCATGATGCAAAATGGATGTATCAACTCCCCCAAGCTTAGACCTCGCTTGTCCTCAAGCGAAAAGCCGAAATCGAAAAATATGTCCACATGTTTAGAGATAGAGGTGTCGATAAAAATAAAATACGGACATGAGGGCATCAAGATCATTCTTAGAACAACATCTTATATAATTCTTGTCATATAATCTCTAATGCTAGAGTAATAATTCAATCACAATATCAAGTATGAATATTAAACTTCATTGAAAACTAACAAACTATAGTCTCAGTCATTGAAGCAATTGCAATTTATCATAACATAGGAAAGAGTCAATGTATAAGAGATTTTCAGCAAGTCCACATACTCAACTATCATATAGTCTTTCACAATTGCTGACACTCACGCAATACTTATGAGTATGAAGTTTTAACTGGACACAGAGAAAGATAGGGGCTTATAGTTTTGCCTCCCAACGTTTTACCTCAAGGGTAATGTCAACAGTAATAGTTCATGAAAACTCACATCCAATTAGCCATATATACCATGATCTTTCCAACATATTGTGCTTGCCAAAGGATAAAATGTAAAAAGGAAGGGTAAAAATCATCATGACTCCTATGCAATGTAGGAGATAAAAGTAAAAGATAGGCCCTTCGCATAGGGAAGCAGAGGTTGTCATGCGCTTTTATGGTTGGATGTGAAGGAAATCTGCCTTAGAGGCAATAATAAAGTTATTATTTATTTCCTTATATCATGATAAATGTTTATTATTCATGCTAGAATTGTATTAACCGGAAACATAATACATGTGTGAATACATAGACAAACAGAGTGTCACTAGTATGCCTCTACTTGACTAGCTCGTTGATCAAAGATGGTTATGTTTCCTAACCATAGACATGAGTTGTCATTTGATTAACGGGATCACATCATTAGGAGAATAATGTGATTGACTTGACCCATTCCGTTAGCTTAGCACTTGATCATTTAGTTTGTTGCTATTGCTTTCTTCATGACTTATACATGTTCCTATGACTATGAGATTATGCAACTCCCGTTTACCAGAGGAACACTTTGTGTGCTACCAAACATCACAACGTAACTGAGTGATTATAAAGATGCTCTACATATGTCTCCGAAGGTACTTGTTGGGTTGGCGTATTTCGAGATTAGGATTTGTCACTCCGATTATCGGAGAGGTATCTCTGGGCCCACTCGGTAATGCACATCACTTAAGCCTTGCAAGCATTGCAACTAATGAGTTAGTTGCGGGTTGATGTATTACGGAACGAGTAAAGAGACCTGCCGGTAACGAGATTGAACTAGGTATTGAGATACCGAAGATCGAATCTCGGGCAAGTAACATACCGAGACAAAGGGAACAACGTATGTTGTTATGTGGTTTGACCGATAAAGATCTTCATAGAATATGTGGGAGCCAATATGAGCATCTAGGTTCCGCTATTGGTTATTGACCGGAGACGTGTCTCGGTCATGTCTACATAGTTCTCGAACCCGCAGGGTCTGCACGCTTAAAGTTCGATGACGGTTATATTATGAGTTTATGTGTTTTGATGTACCGAAGGAGTTCGGAGTCCTGGATGAGATCGGGGACGTGACGAGAAGTCTCGAAATGGTCGAGACATAAAGATCGATATATTGGACGACTATATTCGAACATCGGAAAGGACCCGAGTGATTCGGGTATTTTCGGGAGTACCGGGGAGTTACGGGAATTCGTATTGGGCCTTATTGGGCCATACGGGAAAGGAGAGAAAGGCCTCAAAGGGTGGCCGCACCCCTCCCCATGGGCTGGTCCGAATTGAACTAGGGAGGGGGGCTCCCCCTGCCTTCCTTCTCCTTTTCACTTCCCTTTCCTTCCCTCCTACTCCAACTACTTGGAAGGGCTCCTAGTTTTACTAGGAAAGGGGGAATCCTACTCGCGGTGGGAGTAGGACTCCCCTAGGGCGCTCCATAGAGAGGGCCAGCCCTCCCCCTCCTCCACTCCTTTATATACGGGGGCAGGGGGCACCCCAAATACACAACAATTGATCTCTTGATCTCTTAGCCGTGTGCAGTGCCCCCCTCCACCATAATCCACCTCGATCATATCGTAGCGGTGCTTAGGCGAAGCCCTGCGTGGGTAGAACATCATCATCGTCACCATGCCGTCGTGCTGACGAAACTCTCCCTCAACACTCGGCTGGATCGGAGTTCGAGGGATGTCATCGAGTTGAACGTGTGCAGAACTTGGAGGTGTCGTGCGTTCGGTACTTGATCGATCGGATCGTGAAGACGTATGACTACATCAACCGCGTTGTGCTAACGCTTCCGCTTTTGGTCTACGAGGGTACGTAGACACACTCGCCCCTCTCATTGTTATGCATCACCATGATCTTGCGTGTGCGTAGGAATTTTTTTGAAACTACTACGTTCCCCAACAGTGGCATCTGAGCCAGGTTTTATGCGTAGATGTCATATGCACGAGTAGAACACAAGTGAGTTGTGGGCGATATAAGTCATACTTCTTACCAGCATGTGATACTTTGGTTCGGCGGTATTGTTGGATGAAGCGGCCCGAACCGACATTACGTGTACGCTTACCGACACTGGTTTTACCGCCGTGCTATCCACACAGGTGACTAGCGGGTGTCAGTTTCTCCAACTTTACTTGAACCGAGTGTGGCTACGCCCGGTCCTTGAGAAGGTTAAAACAGCACTAACTTGACAAACTATCGTTGTGGTTTTGATGTGTAGGTAAGAATGGTTCTTGCTAAGCCCATAGCAGCCACGTAAAATTTGCAACAACAAAGTAGAGGACGTCTAACTTGTTTTTGCAGGGCATGTTGTGATGTGATATGGTCAAGACATGATGAGATATAAGTTGTTGTATGAGATGATCATGTTTTTTTGAAGTTATCGGCAATTGGCAGAAGCCTTATTGTTGTATCCTTATTGCATAAGATGCAAGTGCCAAATAAGTGCTTTACTTTATCGCTATGCGATAGCAATAGTTGCAAGAGCAATAGTTGGCGAGATGACCATGTGACGACACATTGATATAGATCAAGATGATGGAGATCATGGTGTCATGCCGGTGACGATAGAGATCATGATAGTACTTTGGAGATGGATATCAAAGGCGCAAGATGATCATGGCCATATCATGTCACATATTATGATTGCATATGATGTTTATCTTTTATGCATCTTATTTTGCTTAGTTCGATGGTAGCTTTATAAGATGATCCCTTACTAAAATTTCAAGGTATAAGTGTTCTCCCTGAGTATGCACCGTTGCCAAAGTTCGTCGTGCCCAGACACCACGTGATGATCGGGTGTGATAAGCTCTACGTCCATCTACAACGGGTGCAAGCCAATTTTGCACACGCAGAATACTCAGGTTAAACTTGACGAGCCTAGCATATGCAGATATGGCCTCGGAACACTGGAGACCGAAAGGTCGAGTGTGAATCATATAGTAGATATGATCAACATAATGATGTTCACCATTGAAAACTACTCCATTTCACGTGATGATCGGTTATGGTTTAGTTGATATGGATCACGTGATCACTTAGATGATTAGAGGGATGTCTATCTAAGTGGGAGTTCTTAAGTAATATGATTAATTGAACTTTAATTTATCATGAACTTAGTCCTGATAGTATTTGCATATCTATGTTGTAGATCAATAGCTCGCGTTATTGCTTCCCTATTTTATTTTTGATATGTTCCTAGAGAAAACTAAGTTGAAAGATGTTAGTAGCAATGATGCGGATTGGATCCGTGATCTGAGGTTTATCCTCATTGCTGCACAGAAGAATTATGTCCTTGATGCACCGCTAGGTGACTGACCTATTGCAGGAGCAGATGCAAATGTTATGAGCATTTGGCTAGCTCAATATGATGACTACTTGATAGTTTAGTGCACCATGCTTAAACAACTTAGATCGGGACTTCAAAGACATTTTGAACATCATGGACCATATGAGATGTTCCAGGAGTTGAAGTTAATATTTCAAGCAAATACCCGAGTTGTGAGATATGAAGTCTCCAACAAGTTCTATAGCTAAAAGATGGAGGAGAATAGCTCAAGCAGTGAGCATATGCTCAGATTGTCTGGGTACTACAATCGCTTGAATCAAGTGGGAGTTAATCTTCCAGATAAAATAGTGATTGACATAATTCTCTAGTCACCATCACCAAGTTACTAGAACTTCGTGATGAACTATAATATGCAAGGGATAACGGAAACGATTCCCAAGCTCTTCGTGATACTGAAATTAACGAAGGTAGAAATCAAGAAAAACATCAAGTGTTGATGGTTGACAAGACCACTAGTTTCAAGAAAAGGGGCAAAGGAAAGAAGGGGAACTTAAAGAAGAACGGCAAGCAAGTTGCTGCTCAAGTGAAGAAGCCCAAGTCTGGACCTAAGCCTGAGACTAAGTGCTTCTACTGCAAAGGGACTGATCGCTAGAAGCGGAACTACCCCAAGTAATTGGCGGATAAGAAGGATGGCAAAGTGAACATAGGTATATTTGATATACATGTTATTGATGTGTACTTTACTAGTTTTTATAGCAACCCCTCAGTATTTGATACTAGTTCAGTTGCAAAGAATAGTAACTCGAAACAGGAGTTGCAGAATGAACAGAGACTAGTTAAGGGTGAAATGACGATGTGTATTGGAAATGGTTCCAACATTGATATGATCATCATCGCACACTCCCTATACTTTCGGGATTAGTGTTAAACCTAAATAAATGTTATTTGGTGTTTGCGTTGAGCATGAATATGATTTGATCATGTTTATTGCAAAACGATTATTCAGTTAAGTTAGAGAATAATTGTTGTTCTATTTACATGAATAAAACCTTCTATGGTCATACACCCAATGAAAATGGTTCGTTGGATCTCGATCGTAGTGATACACATATTCATAATATTGAAGCCAAAATATGCAAAGTTAATAATGATAGTGTAACTTATTTGTGGCACTGCCGTTTAGGTCATATTGGTGTAAAGCGCATGAAGAAAATCCATGCTGATGGGCTTTTGGAATCACTTGATTATGAATCAGTTGATGCTTGCGAACCATACCTCATGGGCAAGATGACTAAGACTCCGTTCTCCGGAACAATGGAGCGAGCAACAGACTTGTTGGAAATCATACATACTGATGTATACAGTTCGATGAGTATTGAGGCTCGCGGCGGGTATCGTTATTTTTCTGACCTTCACAGATGATTTGAGCAGATATGGGTATATTTACTTGATGGAACACAAGTCTGAAACATTTTAAAAGTGCAAAGAATTTCAGAGTGAAGTGGAGAATCATCGTAACAAAAATAAAAGTTTCTACGATATGATCGCAGAAGTAAAATATTTGAGTTACGAGTTTGGCCTTCAGTTAAAACAATGTGAAATAGTTTCACTACTCACGCCACTTGGAACACCACAGTGTAATGGTGTGTCCGAACGTCGTAACCGTACTTTATTAGATAAGGTGCGATCTATGATGTCTCTTACCAATTTACCACTATCGTTTTGGGGTTATGCATTAGAGACAGCTACATTCACGTTAAATAGGGCACCATCTAAATCCGTTGAGATGACACCGTATGAACTATGGTTTGGCAAGAAACCTAAGCTGTCGTTTCCTAAAGTTTGAGGTTGCAATGCTTATGTGAAAAAGTTTCAACCTGATAAGCTCAAACCCAAATCGGAGAAGTGCGTCTTCATAGGATACCCAAAAGAAAATGTTGGGTACACCTTCTATCACAGATCCGAAGGCAAGATATTCATTGCTGAGAATGGATCCTTTCTAGAGAAAGAGTTTCTCTCGAAAGAAGTGAGTGGGAGGAAAGTAGAACTTGATGAGGTAACTGTACCTGCTCCCTTATTGGAAAGTAGTTCATCACAAAAATCTGTTCCTGTGACTACTACACCAATTAGTGAGGAAGCTAATGATGATGATCATGTAACTTCAGATCAAGTTACTACCGAACCTCGTAGGTAAACCAGAGCGAGATCCACACCAGAGTGGTACAGTAATCCTGTTCTGTAGGTCATGTTACTTGACCATGATGAACCTACAAACTATGAGGAAGCAATGATGACCCCAGATTCCACGAAATGGCTTGAGGCCATGAAATCTGAGATGAGATCCATGTATAAGAACAAAGTGTGTACTTTGATTGACTTGCCCAAAGATCAGCGAGCCATTGAGATTAAATGGATCTTCAAGAGGAAGACGGACGCTGATAGTAGTGTTACTATCTACAAAGCTAGAATTGTCGCAAAAGGTTTTCGACAAGTTCAAAGTGTTGACTACAATGAGAGTTTCTCACTCGTATCTATGCTTAAGTCTGTCAGAATCATGTTAGCAATTGCCACATTTTCTGAAATCTGGCAAATGGATAAACAAAACTACATTCCTTAATGGATTTATTAAAGAGGAGTTGTATATGATGCAACAAGAAAGTTTTGTCAATCCTAAAGGTGCTAACAAAATATGAAAGCTCCAGCGATCCATCTATGGACTGGTGCAAGCATCTCGGAGTTGGAATATACGCTTTGATAAGTTGATCAAAGCATATAGTTTTATACATACATGCGGTGAAGCCTGTATTTATAAGAAAGTGAGTGGGAGCACTACAGTATTTCTGATAAGTATATGTGAATGACATATTGTTGATCGGAGATAATGTAGAATTATTTTGCAAAGCATAAAGGAGTGTTTGAAAGGAGTTTTTCAAAGAAAGACCTCGGTGAAGCTGCTTACATATTGAGCATCAAGATCTAAGATATAGATCAAGACGCTTGATAAGTTTTTCAATGAGTACATACCTTGACAAGATTTTGAAGTAGTTCAAAATGGAACAGTCAAAGAAAGAGTTCTTGTTTGTGTTACAAGGTGTGAAACCGAGTAAGACTCAAAGCCCGACCACGGCAGAAGATAGAAAGAGAATGAAAGTCATTCCCTATGCCTTGGCCATATGTTCTATAAAATATGCCATGTTGTGTACCAGATCTATTGTATACCCTACACTATTTTTGGCAAGGAAGAACAATAGTGATCTAGGAGTAGATCACTGGACAGCGGTTAAAATTATCCTTAGTGGAATAAGGATATGTTTCTCGATTATGGAGGTGACAAAAAGGTTCGTCGTAAAGGGTTACGTCGATGCAAATTTTGACACTGATCCAGATGACTCTAAATCTCAATCTGGATACATATTGAAAGTGGGAGCAATTAGCTAGAGTAGCTCCGTGCAGAGCATTGTTGACATAGAAATTTGCAAAATACTTACGGATCTGAATGTGGCAGACCCGTTGACTAAACTTCTCTCACAAGCAAAACATGATCACACCTTAGTACTCTTTGGGTGTTAATCACATAGCGATGTGAACTAGATTATTGACTCTAGTAAACCCTTTGGGTGTTGGTCACATGTCAATGTGAACTATGAGTGTTAATCACATGGTGATGTGAACTATTGGTATTAAATCACATGGCGATGTGAACTAGATTATTGACTCTAGTGCAAGTGGGAGACTGAAGGAAATATGCCCTAGAGGCAATAATAAAGTTATTATTTATTTGCTTATATCATGATAAATGTTTATTATTCATGCTAGAATTGTATTAACCGGAAACATAATACATGTGTGAATACATAGACAAACAGAGTGTCACTAGTATACCTCTACTTGACTAGCTCGTTGATCAAAGATGGTTATGTTTCCTAACCATAGACATGAGTTGTCATTTGATTAACAGGATCACATCATTAGAAGAATGATGTGATTGACTTGACCCATTCCGTTAGCTTAGCACTTGATCGTTTAGTTTGGTGCTCTTGCTTTCTTCATGACTTATACATGTTCCTATGACTATGAGATTATGCAACTCCCGTTTACCGGCGGAACACTTTGTGTGCTACCAAACGTCACAACGTAACAGGGTGATTATAAAGGTGCTCTACATGTGTCTCCGAAAGTACTTGTTGGGTTGGCGTATTTCGAGATTAGGATTTGTCACACCGATTGTCGGAGAGGTATCTCTGGGCCCACTCGGTAATGCACATCACTTAAGCCTTGCAAGCATTGCAACTAATGAGTTAGTTGCGGGTTGATGTATTACGGAACAAGTAAAGAGACCTGCCGGTAACGAGATTGAACTAGGTATTGAGATACCGACGATCGAATCTCGGGCAAGTAACATACCGATGACAAAGGGAACAACGTATGTTGTTATGCGGTTTAACCGATAAAGATCTTCGTAGAATATGTGGGAGCCAATATGAGCATCCAGGTTCGCTATTGGTTATTAACCGGAGACGTGTCTCGGCCATGTCTACATAGTTCTCGAACCCGTAGGGTCCGCATGCTTAAAGTTCGATGACGGTTATATTATGAGTTTATGTGTTTTGATGTACCGAAGGATTTTGGAGTCCCAGATGAGATCGGGGACATGACGAGGAGTCTGGAAATGGTCGAGACGTAAAGATCGATTCAGGTATCAGAAAGGTTCCGAGTGATTCGGGTATTTTCGGGAGTACCGGGGAGTTACGGGAATTCGTATTGGGCCTTAATGGGCCATATGGGAAAGGAGAGAAAGGCGTCAAAGGGTGGCCGCACCCCTCCCCATGGGCTGGTCCGAATTGGACTAGGGAGGGGGGCGCCCCCTTCCTTCCTTCTCCTTTTCCCTTCCCTTCCCTTCCCTCCTATTCCTACTACTTGGAAGGGCTCCTAGTTCTACTAGGAAAGGGGGAATCCTACTCCTGGTGGGAGTAGGACTCCCCTAGGCTGCGCCATAGAGAGGGCCGTACCTCCCCCTCCTCCACTCCTTTATATACGGGGGCAGGGGGCACCCCAAAGACACAACAATTGATCTCTTGATCTCTTAGCCGTGTGCGGTGCCCCCCTCCATCATAATCCACCTCGATCATATCATAGCGGTGCTTAGGCGAAGCCCTGCGTCAGTAGAACATCATCATCATCACCACGCCTTCGTGCTGATGAAACTCTCCCTCAACAATCGGCTGGATCGGAGTTCGAGGGACGTCATCGAGTTGAACGTGTGCAGAACTCGGAGGTGCCGTGCGTTTGATACTTGATCGGTCGGATCATAAAGACGTACGACTACATCAACCGCGTTGTGCTAACGCTTCCGCTTTCGGTCTGAGAGGGTACATGGACAACACTCTCCCCTCTCCTTGCTATGCATCACCATGATCTTTCGTGTGCGTAGGAAATTTTTTGAAACTACTACGTTCCCCAACAGGATGCAAAAAATCTTAATGCGAAAAAACGTCACTTTATATTGCCACTTGTGATATGGACCTTTATTATGCAGTCTGTCGCTTTTATTATTTCCATATCACACGATCGTATAAAGCTTATTTCCTCCACACCAATCAATCATACATATTTAGAGAGCATTTTTTATTGCTTGCACCAATGACAACTTACTTGATGGATCTTACTCAATCCATAGGTAGATATGGTGGACTCTTATGGCAAGACTGGTTTAAGGGTATTTGGAAGCACAAGTAGTATCTCTACTTGGTGCAATGAATTTGTCTAGCATGAGGGGGAAAGGCAAGCTCATCATGTTGGAAGATCCAAGACAATATAATTCATCTCAGATGTAAGAAAACATAACCCATTACGTTGTCTTCCTTGTCCAATGTCAACTCTTTTAGCATGTCATATTTTAATGAGTGCTCACAATCATAAAAGATGTCCAAGATAGTATATTTATATGTGAAGACCTCTCTTTCTTTATTACTTGCTATTAATTGCAACGATGACCAAAACTATGTTTGTCAACCCTCAACAACTTTTACTCATCATACTTTTCTATGTGAGCTCATTACTCTCCATAAGACTCACATGATCTCTTTGTTTCTTTTGATTTCTTTCTCTTTTCTTTTATTCACTTAGGATCATGGAAAAATAATCAAGCCCTTGACTCAACACTAATCTTTATTATATAGCTCACGAACTCGATTACATAGAAGGATGACAAAGCAAAACTCACAACTAGATCACACTAAGAACTTTTATTATACTACATCAAGGTATTACCAAAAGGATCGAACTAAGAAAAATGGTAAAGATAAAGTGATGGTGATATGATACCGGGGCACTCCCCCAAGCTTGGCAGTTGCCAAGTTGAGTGCCCATACCAGATACTCAATTCTTCTTTGTTGGTGGAGACGGTGGTGATTTTGTTGATGGTGTAGGCTTGTCGTCCTTCTTCCAGGGCATAGGCTCACCATCATAGAAGGATGATCAAGTCTCCTGACACCTTAAATCTGCAGCCAAACTCATCCTCTTGAATCTATATTCATACTCACAGTTTTGGTTTTGCAGGTCATAAATCTGGGCTTGGAGGTGCTCGATTTTCTCATGAAGCTTGAAGATGGCCTCCCCAATGTCCTTGACGTCTAGCTTGTGGTTGTTGGTGAACTCCGTGATCATAATGTGATTGGAATCAAGTCCACGCTCCACCATCTCCTGACACTTGAAAACTTCTTGCTCCAATGCCTCGAGCCTGGCCTCCGTGCTTCCGGTCTTCCTTGGCCCCTCAGCATCACGGATGTGCAACAACCCCTCACGCATCTCTATGGTTTGAGGGTGTTGCAGCACTTCTGTGAGGTAGGGGTTGATGACCTTCTCGAAGAACTGGTCCTTGGGGGCACTTGAAGACGACATGACGACCTGGATTTGTCAGAAAAACAGCTCGTAACAAAGACAGGAGATTTTTGCGTTATACAGGAGTCAAAACCCTCGGGAGATTATATAATGAATTTTTACGGACCAAAATACGTGTCGTGTACGAAAACGGAGTCCGGAGAGCACATGAGGTGCCCACGAGGTAGGGGGGCGCGCCCAGTAGGGTAGGGCGCGCCCTCCACCCTCGTGGAGCCCTCGTGTCCTTCCCGGACTGCTACTTATTTTTCTATTTTTCTAAATATTCCAAAACGGAGAAATATTGCCTTAAAAACTGTTTTGGAGTCGGTTTACTTACTGTACCACATACCTATTCCTTTTCGAAGTCTGAAACATTCCGGAAAGTGTCCCTTATGTATTCCTCTGGGTTTACGGTTTCAATAACATTGGTTTCAACATTTATGGTATTACCTGAGATATAATGTTTGATTCTTTGACCATTCACCACCTTCGGATTTGTGCCTTCGAAGTTGTTGATTTTTATGGCACCAGAACGTTAGACCTCCTCGATAACGTAAGGACCTTCCCATTTAGAGAGAAGTTTTCCTGCAAAAAATCTTAAACGAGAGTTGTATAGCAATACATAATCACCTACATTAAACTCACTCTTTTGTATCCTTTTGTCATGCCATGTTTTAACTTTTTCTTTAAATAACTTGGCATTTTCATAGGCTTGGGTTCTCCATTCATCAAGTGAGCTAATATCAAATAACCTCTTCTCACCGGCAAGTTTAAAATCATAATTAAGTTCTTTAATAGCCCAATAAGCCTTGTGTTCTAGTCCGAGAGGTAAGTGACATGCTTTTCCATAGACCATTTTATACGGAGACATACCCATAGGATTTTTATATGCAGTTTTATAGGACCATAATGCATCATCAAGTTTCTTGGACCAATTCTTTCTAGACCTATTAACAGTCTTTTGCAAAATTAATTTGAGTTCTCTATTACTCAATTCTACTTGACCACTAGACTGAGGGTGATAAGGAGATGCAATTCTATGATTAACATCATATTTAGCAAGCATTTTACGGAAAGCACCATGAATAAAATGTGAACCACCATCAGTCATTAAATATCTAGGGACTCCAAATCTTGGAAAATAACTTATTTAAGCATTTTAATAGAAGTGTTATGATCAGCACTACTAGTTGGAATAGCTTCTACCCACTTAGTAACGTAATCAACAGCAACTAAAATATGTGTATAACCATTAGAGGAAGGAAAAGGTCCCATATAGTCAAAGCCCCAAACATCAAATGGTTCAATAACAAGTGAATAATTCATAGGCATTTCTTGACGTCTACTAATATTACCAATTCTTTGACATTCATTACAAGATAATACAAACTTACGGGCATCCTTGAAGAGAGTAGGCCAATAAAAACCAGATTGTAGTACCTTATGTGCAGTTCTATCTCCAGCATGGTATCCTCCATAAGCTTCGGAGTGACACTTGCGTAGGATCTGTTCCTGTTCATGCTCAGGTACACAACGTCTAATAACACCATCTAGTCCTTCTTTATAAAGATCTGGGTCATCTCAAAAGTAATGCCTCAAATCATAGAAGAACTTTTTCTTTTGCTGGAATGTGAAACTAGGTGGTATAAACTTAGCAACAATGTAATTAGCATAATCAGCATACCATGGAGCAGTATGAGAAGCATTTATGACATTTAGTTGCTCATCAGGAAAGCTATCATCAATAGGTAGTGGGTCATCAGCCACATTTTCTAACCTAGACAAGTTGTCTGCAACGGGGTTCTCAGCTCCCTTTCTATCAACAATATGTAAGTCAAATTCTTGTAGCAAGAGAACCCATCTAATAAGTCTAGGTTTAGCATCTTTCTTTCCCATGAGATATTTAATAGCAACATGATCAGTGTGAATAGTTACTTTAGAATCAACAATATAAGGTCTGAACTTATCACAAGCAAATACAACTGCTAAGAATTCTTTTTCAGTGGTAGCATAATTTCTTTGAGCATTGTCTAGGGTTTTACTAGCATATTGAATAACATTTAGTTTCTTATCAACTCTTTGTCCTAGAACATCACCTACAGCATCATCACTAGCATCACACATAATTTCAAAGGGTAACTTCCAATCAGGTGGCCGAACAATAGGTGCAAAAACCAATGCTTTCTTAAGTATTTCAAATGCTTCTACACAATCATCATCAAAGACAAATGGTATATATTTTTGTAATAAATTAGTCAGAGGCCGAGATTTTTTTGAGAAGTCCTTGATGAACCTCCTATAAAAACTGGCATGACCAAGGAAACTTCTTATACCTTTGATGTCCTTGGGACATGGCATCTTTTCAATAGCATCAACCTTGGCTTTATCAACTTCAATACCTCTTTCAGAAACTTTATGCCCCAAGACAATACCTTCATTAACCATAAAGTGGCACTTTTCCCAATTCAAGACAAGATTAGTTTCTTCACATCTCTGCAAAACTCGATCAAGGTTGCTCAAGCAATCAACAAAAGAAGATCCATAGACGAAAAAGTCGTCCATGAAAACCTCACAAACCTTTTCACAGAAGTCATAGAATATAGCCATCATGCATCTTTGAAAGGTAGCAGGTGCATTACATAAACCAAAAGGCATATGTCTTTAAGTAAAAGTACCAAAAGGGCATGTAAAAGTAGTCTTTGATTGATCTTTGGCTGACACAGGTATTTGAGAGAAACCAGAATAACCATCTAGAAAGCAAAAATGTGTATGTTTGGACAATCTTTCTAGCATTTGATCGATAAAAGGTAAGGGGTAATGATCCTTTTTAGTAGCTTATTTAATTTGCGAAAATCAATTACCATCCTATAACTTGTAATAATTCTTTGAGGAATCAATTCATCTTTATCGTTAGGTACAACAGTAATACCTTCCTTCTTAGGGACACAATGGGCAGGGCTTACCCACTGACTATCAGCAACGGGATAAATTATACATGTCTCAAGGAGCTTTAGTATCTCCTTTCTTACCACTTCTTTCATTTTAGGATTCAGCCGGCATTGATGATCACGAACTGGTTTAGCATCTTCTGCCAAATTAATTTTATGTTGACATAGAGTGGGACTAATGCCCTTAAGATCATCAAGAGTATACCCAATAGCAGAGCGGTGCTTCTTCAGAGTTTTCAATAATATCTCTTCCTCATGCTCTGAAAGGTTAGCACTAATAATAACAGGATATATCTTTTTCTCATCAAGATAAGCATATTTAAGAGTATCAGGTAATGGTTTAAGCTCAAACACGGGATCACCCTTGGGTGGAGAAGGATCCTCTAGGATTTCAACAGGTAAATTGTTTTTCAGAATAGGTTCCTGTTTAAAGAATACTTCATCTAATTCCCTTCTTTCATTAATAAATATATCATTTTCATGGTCTAGCAAGTATTGTTCTAAAGGATCACTAGGAGGTATGACAATAGAAGCAAGACCAATAATTTCATCCTTACTAGGTAATTCTTCTTCACGGTGTTGTCTACTACATTTAGAAAAATTAAACCGATAGTAACAACATCTCTTTTGCAATCTATGGTAGCATTAACAATATTTAAGAAGGGTCTACCAAATATAATGGGACAAAATCTATCTTGTGGGGAACCAAGAACAAGAAAATCAACAGGATATTTAGTTTTCCCACACAAGACTTCAACATCTCTAACAATTCCCATTGGTGAAATAGTATCTCTATTGGCAAGTTTAATTGTGACATCAATATCTTCCATCTCAGCAGGTGCAATATCATGCATAACTTCTTTGTATAAGGAATAACGTATTGCACTAGCACTAGCACCCATATCACATAAGCCATGATAACAATGATCTCCTATTTTAACAGAAATAACAGGCATGGCTACCATAGGTCTAGGTTTATCTTTATCATGGGGTTTAGCAATTCTAGTAGTTTCATCATAGAAATAAATAACATGCCCATCAATATTATCAGACAAGAGATCTTTAAAGATAGCAATATTAGGTTCAACTTTAACTTGCTCAGGAGGTGTATATGTTTTAAAATTGCTTTTACAAACCATAGTTAAAAGCTTTAGCATGATCCTTTATCCTAACGGGGAAAGGTGGTTTCTCAACATAAGAAGTAGGAACAATAGGATCATTATAAGTGATAGTCTTTTCTTCAACTTTAATAGGTGTAGCTACTTTTACTTCTATGGGAGGATGATATTTAAACCACTTCTCCTTGGGGAGATCAACATAAGCAGCAAAAGATTCACAGAAAGAAGCTACTATGTCAGAGTCAAGTCCATATTTAGTGCTAAATTTATGAAAAATATCAGTATCCATAAAAGATTTAACACAATCAAAACTAGGTGTCATACCTGACTCCTTACCATTGTCGAGGTCCCAATCTTCAGAGTTGCGTTTAATTCTTTCCAATAAATCCCATTTGAATTCAATAGTCTTCATCATAAAAGAGCCAGCACAAGAAGTATCAATCATGGTGCGATTGTTACCAGAAAGCCGAGCATAAATTTTTTGAATAATCATCTCTCTTGAGAGCTCATGATTGGGGCATGAATATAACATTGATTTAAGCCTCCCCCAAGCATGAGCGATGCTTTCTCCTTCGCGAGGCCAAAAATTATATATATATATATATATATATATATATATATATATATAATTGCGATCATGATGAACAAGATGCATAGGATAAAACTTCTGATGAAATTCCAATTTCAATCGTTTGTAATTCCAAGACCCCATATCATCACATAGCGTGTACCATGTCGATGCATCTCCCCTAAAAGATAAAGGGAAGACCTTCTTCTTAACAACATCTCCGGGCACACTTGCAAGCTTAAATAATCCACAAACTTCATCCACATATATCAGATGTTCATCAGGATGTTTTGTTCCATCTCCTAAAAAAGGATTAGCTAGTAGTTTTCCTATCATACCCGAAGGAACTTCAAAGCAAGCATTTTCATTTTCATTTTCATTTTCAGTAGGTTCAGTAGGTTGAGGAGCAACTCTTTGCTCTACTGGTCGAGGTGAAGATACCCCGCACAAGCCCCTTAGAGGATTACTTTCCATGGTAACAAGTGACAATAAATTGCAGCACACTATATAAATTTTTCCTTACCAAATTACACCTACCAAAGGCGCTTCACTCCCCGACAACGGCGCCAGAAAAGAGTCTTGATGACCCACAAGTATAGGGGATCTATCGTAGTCCTTTCGATAACTAAGAGTGTCGAACCCAACGAGGAGCAGAAGGAAATGATAAGCGGTTTCCAGCAAGGTATTCTCTGCAAGTACTGAAATAAGTGGTAACATATAGTTTTGTGATAAGATAATTTGTAACGAGCAACAAGTAACAAAAGTAAATAAGGTGCAGCAAGGTGGCCCAATCCTTTTTGTAGCAAAGGGCAAGCCTGGACAAACTCTTATATGATGTAAAGCGCTCCCGAGGACACATGGGATTATCGTCAAGGTAGTTTTCATGACGTTCATATGATTCGCGTTCGGTACTTTGATAATTTGGTATGTGGGTGGACCAGTGCTTGGGTACTGCCCTTACTTGTACAAGCATCCCACTTATGATTAACCTCTATTGCAAGCATCCGCAAATACAACAAAAGTATTAAGGTAAACCTAACTGTCGGTGTCAAAACCGGCGGATCTCGGGTAGGGGGTCCCGAACTGTGCGTCTAAGGGGATGGTAACAGGAGGCAGGGGACACGATGTTTTACCCAGGTTCGGGCCCTCTTGATGGAGGTAAAACCCTACGTCCTGCTTGATTATTCTTGATAATATGAGTAGTACAATAGTTGATCTACCACGAGACCAGAGAGGCTAAACCCTAGAAGCTAGCCTATGGTATGATTTTATATATGTTGTCCTACGGACTAAAACCATCCAGTTTATATAGACACCGGAGGAGGCTAGGGTTACACAGAGTCGGTTACAAGGAAGGAGATCTAAATATCTGTATTGCCAAGCTTGCCTTCCACACCAAGGAGGGTCCCATCCGGACACGGGACGAAGTCTTCAATCCTGTATCTTCATAGTCCAACAGTTCGGCCAAAGGATATAGTCCGACTGTCCGGATACCCCCTAATCCAGGACTCCCTCAGTAGCCCCTCAACCAGGCTTCAATGACGATAAGTCTGACGCGCAGATTGTCTTCGACATTGCAAGGCGGGTTCCTCCTCCGAATACTTCACAGAAGATTTTGAACACGAGGATCGTGTCCTGCTCTGCAAAACAAGTTCCACATACTACCGTAGAGAGAATAATATTTACACAAATCTAATCTGCTGACGTACCCCGTAGTGTGACATCACACCATGGCCAGGTCTTTATTCGAATGGTTTTTCATAACCTATCGCAGCGTGTTTCGTGAGGCGGTTTCCTTGGCACGTCTTGTCGAAGCAGTGATCGTGTCCCCTTATTACGGGATTCCCATCAAAACGGACGTGGGTAACCCAACCGCGCCATCAATTACAGCGCTTGGGGGATAAGCAAGTTTTACCAGGCTGGTGGGCGCGTAGTTTCGTCCGCCCTTATAAGGGGATAAGGTTTCACCTTTTTCTACCCACGCCTTCTTCCTCCTTGCTCATCCATTCTCGCGCACTCGAGCTCCAGCGCCCAAGTCCACATCCTTCTCCTCAACTCTCTCCAAACATGTCCAGAGCGGGAGGCAAGTGGATGGCCTCCTCCTTCATGGAGGGACACATCAAAAAGCTACGTGGACCCGGATACTTAGCCGCGGATATTGCGCACCGGCTGCCAGCCATGGGGCAGATCGTCCCTACCCCGGAACCTAACGAAAGGGTGGTTTTCCTCCCCCACTTCGTCCGCGGAATGGGGTTTCCCCTCCATCTATTCGTCCATGGCCTCATGTTCTATTATGGGCTGGACTTTCATGATCTGGCCCTGAATTTCATCCTCAACATCTGGACGTTCATCGTCGTGTGCGAGGCTTTCCTCCGCATCCGGCCCCACTTCGGCCTATGGCTGAAGACCTTCAATATCAAGTCGAAGGCAGTAGGCGGCCAACAAGCGGAATGCGGTGGAGCCATGGTGGGCAAAATTCCCAACGTTACCTGGCTCGAGGGCTCCTTCGTGGAGACCATAAAGGGGTGGCAATCGGGGTGGTTCTACATCACCGAGCCGCGCGACGCCAACTGGGAGGCGGCCCCCGAGTTTCGATCCGGAATCCCAACGCGGCTCACTTCCTGGAAGGAGAAGGGCCTATCCTGGGGCTCATCAGTGGAGCTGGACGGACTCCAGAAGTGTATCCGGAACATGACAAGCAAGAAACTTAAGCTTGTCAACATAGTCCAGGTCATGCTCTTCCGCCGGATCCTCCCGTGTCAACAACGGGCTTTCAACTTATGGGAGTTCGGCCCGGCCCAGCACCAGACTCTACACGAGCTCTTCGACACAACGCATAAGGACGTCTGGAAGGTGCTATTCAAGGGCGCCGAGGTGCCCCCTTCTCTTACCGAGGACCGCGGGCTAAGAGCGAAGCACCCTGCGAATCCGGTAAGCTCTGTGCATAGGGTATTTATTTCCCATAGCTTAACCATGTGCTGGGTATGAGTTCACATGCCTTTGACAGGACTGGGTGGAGACATCAGAGCAGATTAACTGTCTGGCCCCTCTGCCCGAAGACCCCGCAGACGCTCTCCTGACGGAGATGCGGACTCTGGCTCCTTACGAGGTGTCGGAGAAGACCAAGAAGAAGGCCACGGGAACCCGAAAGAGTTCCCGGTGCCAGGTGGTATCGGACACATCGTCCAATAACTCCGAGGCGCACTCCTCCCGTGAAAACGAGGAGAAGGAAGACGAAGATTCTCCCCCTCCAGCCGGGGGAGACAAGAAAAGGAAGGCCACCCCAACCGGGGAGGCCGAAGGGTCCAAGAAGGAAGGACTCTCCTTCCGGACTGTTCCACCACCGCCGCCGACGGCAAAGACGAGTGGCTGCTTAGGACCAAGCCCCTGGCAAAATCATAAGTATTCGGATACCAGAGTAACTCATAGCATACTTTTGTTGCACTGCTTCTCCTAACGTCGAATATGATTATGCAGTCCGCCCCAAGCCCGTATCGACGTATCATCGTCGGACATGAATAGTGATACACTTCCAACCGCCTCCTCCCCTTGCCCTATGGACAATGCCGAGGTATTGTCTCAAGGGGCACCGAGCCGGGGGGAGACAGTCCCGGAGGCGCCTCAAGGCGACCTTCCGGACCCCAGGAGCAAAGGGAGCAAGGCTCCCAGGGGCTCCAAGTTCGGCCCTCAGCCTGACACCGCGTCGGAACCTCCAGTGTTTCCGAACATGGGCAGGCGGCCCTCTTCCAAGAGGGGCAAGCCGTCCGTGCCGGTGGCCTCTGTCCATCCAGAGGCACCGGATGAACTACTAGGAGCGCTTCGCGGCGCTTCCATCGACGAAGAGCACCGCACTATTATGAGTGAGGTGATCAAGAAGGTTCAGTCCGCCAAAAGCGGACTGACTGAAGCCTGTGCCAGCCTTCTAACAGGCTTTGAGGTAAGTATTTAAAATATAGGAAAAATATTACCACATAGACAGTAGCCCCTGATGCTCTGTTTGGTGTTCACAAAGAAAGGCCGAATAGAGGATCAAATAATATCTGCAGGATTCTAATATAAGTATGTCTTTATGTGTGTGCAGGCTTCACTGCTGACCTCAGCCGCACTGACTGCGGAGGTCTCTGTACTAAGGCAGAACCTCAAGCAGTCCGAGAAAGAGCTCGGTCTTGCCAAGAGGCAGCTCGAGGAGAACAAAGGTAAGTAATGCGTTGTCCATATATATGTATATATATATAAAAAAGATGCGGTTGCAAAAATGATAGGATCATCATGAATGTGCCAGGGGCCATGACCGAAGTGGTGACCCTGAAGCAAGCGTTGTCCGAGGCCAAAAACAAAGCGGCCAAGGAGCGCACCAAGCGGGAAAAACAAGAGGCACGGGTGGGCGAGGTGTAGCAAGAGCTCCAGGCTCTCGTGAATAAGCACGAGGCTTTGGAGCTTGACTCGAAGACGTGAGAGTCCGAGCTTGCCGCGGCCCTCGAGAGCATAAAGCATGCCAAGGCTAAAGCCCAAAAGGCCCTCCAGGAGATTGAGACGACGGGGAAGATAGCGGTGGGTAAGGCATTCAATATGCAAAGCAAGCATGTGAAAGTAAATTACTTGTTACTTACCCGAGTCCGGAGCTCTCCAAGAGCATTTGCAGATTTGCCCCGCAGTGTGTCAGATGCCGCGAAATATTACCAGGCCGAGGAGGGAAGCTCGACGGAGAAGTTGTTCTGGTCTCAGTATACTGGGACCGAACACCCGATGCCTATGAGCGACCAGCTGAAGCAACTGGCCGAGCTGCACAAGGCAGTCGAACTGGCCATGAGGGGCCTTATAGTCCGGATGTGGCCTAGCGACTCCCTTCCCAACAGCTACTTCGGCCTGGTGAGGCGGCTTGTGAATGCCTACCCACGGCTGGAAGCCATAAAGTGGTCTGTCTGCATTGAAGGTGCACACTGGGCTTTTGCCCGTGCGAAGGTGCACTGGGCCAAGATGGATGCCGAGAAGCTGGTGAAGGAGGGGCCGCCGCAGGGCAAGGAGCATCGCCACCCCGAAATGTATTATGAGGGTGTCCTGAAGGGTGCCCGTCTTGTGGCGGACGAGTGTGCGAAGGATGTAATTTTTGAATGAACTTGCTCGTGTGATCCTGTATTATGAAAACTTGTCCATATGCGCTATGCAAAGCTTGTTTGAATTTAAAATATTACCTTCTGTGTGGCTGTTTGTTAAATCTGAGAGATGGTGAGTCATCGGCTTCTGCCCCCATGCCACGAGTGCTGGGGTGTTCAGGATAAATCTGAGCACTCTTTTTCCCATTGTTGGGTCCTTCGAGAGAGGTGCTCAGCACAACAAACAAGGCAATCAGACTATAATGCTTTATCACTCTCACTTAGCCATAGAAGTCTACAGTTTTAAATTTTGGCGAAGCCCCTAGTATTCGGAAGGCTGAATTCGGGGCGCTATACACGCCTTAAGTCGGACAAAGCCGACTCCTCGCTCTAAGCGGCATGGGTCTTTAGGGACTCGAGACCTCTCGAACAGCGACCAGCTCTTGCCCTATCATGACAGTCAGTTTTAGCTTTCTCTACTAAGGTGCTTAGCCCAGATGAACCGGGGCACAATCGCAGTAGTTCTCCCAGTGCTACCTTAGCCGATATAGCGGAACGTAAGGTACCAAAACATGGGAGCCGGAAAAACCCAACTATTGACCCAAGACATGATTCGGAGCTGATGCATATAATGCTATAAGTTCGGGGTGCCACACTGTCGAAAGTGTTCGGACTTCTCACGCCGTATTATGGGGTACGCTTAAGCCCCTGGCGTATTGGCCGTACCAGAGTGTACAGTTGCTGAATGTCATGAATATATATATATATATATATATATATATATATATATATATATATATTATGGGAAAATCCATCCTACCACCCGGTGGTAGTTACCCCACATGTCTCATATACTACCATGTGGTACTATATATACTATTTTATTATTTTAAATATGTTCATATAATATATCTAAGATATTTCAAAGCAAGTTACATGAAAAAATTGCATATGAGCCCATAGTTTTTTTATATTTGTGAAATACGTACATATTTGTACATAAAAAAGAGCATACTCAAAAAATGGTACATACTATCTAAAAATTAGTATATATACTACCTAATCATTATTATATACTACATACTACACGTACATACTCTCGGTTTCGACAGATACTACATACAACATACAAAACGCAAGTGATGGTAACTACCACTGCTTGTAGGAAACATTTGTCCTATATATTATATATAAGAAGAATGCGATAATAGTCTAGTGCTATGCATTGTTTATTCAAAAAGGTGCGTCGAAGCAGAATGATACAAGTAGTGCGATAAGCAAAAAAGTAGGACTATTTGATATGTCCCCTCCAAGGGCAAGCTGAGGAATGGTATTTAAAGCAGGTATTTCACTCGTTATCAGAGACCACCTGGGAATTCCTTGATGCGACGTAGCTTTCTGCCTCCTTGGTTGTTGTATCGTGTGTCCGGCAATCGTACTGCCGGACGGGGCTTCCAGAGATTAAAGTCCTGAAAGAAATAAAAATAACAAAGCAGGAAGCCCCTAGTGCGGTTGAGCCGCGTCTTGGGGCGTGTCGTAGTCGTGCCCCCTCCCCACCTGTGCCCATGGTATTTTCAATGCATAATTATGTATGCGTGGCACGGATTTTGCCGTTTGGCTGGGACTGGGGTGGGGGCCGCATTGCTATGCGAGCTCGGAACGTGCCAGGCGGTCTTGTTGCCGATTACTCCGGGCGCGCTTGAAGGTGTCCGGGTCCTTAATCGCCGAACTGGTGGATTGCCTTAAGAGGCTGCTTTGCACTTCTGCTGCGAGGGCCGGAGTGTGCTCCTCCGTGTGGAGAGAGCACTCTGTGTTTCCATTGACTGTGATGACCCCCCGAGGTCCTAGCATCTTGAGCTTGAGATATGCATAGTGCGGTACCGCGTTGAATCTCGCAAATGTGGTTCGCCCGAGAGTGCATGATAGCCACTACGGAATGGGACTATATCAAAGATTAACTCCTCGCTTCGAAAGTTATCCGGGGATCTGAAGACCACTTCCAGTGTGAGTGAGCCTGTGTAATGGGCCTCTACACCTGGTATGACGCCTTTGAACGTCGTTTTTGTGGGTTTGATCCTTGAAGGGTCTATACCCATTTTGCGCACTATGTCCTGATAAAGCAGGTTCAGGCTGCTGCGCTGTCCATAAGGACTCGAGTGAGGTGAAATCCGTCGATGATTGGGTCTAGGACCAGTGCGGCGAATCTGCCATGACAGGTACTAGTGGGATGGTCCCTGCGATCGAAGGTGATTGAACACGAGGACTATGGGTTGAACTTTGGGGCGACTGGCTCCAACGCATATACATCCCTTAACGCACGATTCCGCTCCCTCTTGAGGATGTGGGTTGCGTATATCATGTTCACCATCCGCACTTGTGGGGGAACCTCTTCTGTCCTCCGGTGTTCGGCTGCGGGGGCTCCTCCTCATCATTGCTATGTGACCCCTTATCTTTGTTTTCGGCATTTAACTTGCCTGCCTGCTTGAACACCCAACATTCCCTGTTGGTGTGGTTGGCTGGCTTGTCGGGGGTGCCATGTATTTGGCACGAGCGATCGAGTATTCGGTCCAAACTGGACGGGCCCGGGGTGCTTCTTTTGAATGGCTTTTTCCGCTGACCGGGTTTAGAGCCTCTGAATCCGGCATTGACTATCGTATCCTTGGTATCCGAAGTACCATGGTTCTTTGATATATTATTGCTGTGAGCCAGCCAGCTGTCTTCTCCCGCGCAAAAGCAGGTCATGAGTGTCGTGAGGGCTGCCATAGATTTCGGCTTTTCCTGCCAAGGTGCCGGGCGAGCCACTCGTCGCGGATGTTGTGCTTAAAAGCTGCTAGGGCCTCTGCATCCAGACAGTCGATGATTTGATTTTTCTTTGTTAGGAACCGTGTCCAGAATTGCCTGGCCGATTCCTCTGGCTGCTGAATTATGTGGCTCAAGTCATCGGCATCTGGTGGTCGCAAATAAGTGCCCTAGAAGTTGTCGAGGAATGCGGCTTCCAGATCTTCCCAACAGCCGATGGATTCTGCTGCCAGGCTGTTGAGCCAATGCCGAGCTGGTCCTTTGAGCTTGAGTGGGAGGTATTTGATGGCGTGTAGATCATCACCGCGGGCCATGTGGATGTGCAGGAAGAAGTCGTCAATCCATACCACGGGATCTGTTGTGCCGTCGTATGATTTGATGTTTACGGGTTTGGAACCCTCTGGGATTTGGTGATCCATTACTTCGTCTGTGAAGCATATGGGGTGTGCGGCGCCTCTGTAGTGGGCTATGTCGCGACGCAGCTCGAATGAGTCTTGTCCGTTGTGTTCGGCCCAGCCGGATTTACTTTTACTCTATCCGGCGTGACAGTTATCGTCTCGCGTAGTGGTGTGCCCTCGTGATCCGTAGATCGATCTTGCGTGTTTTGCTTTGTCCTCCAATACGTCTCGCAGGTCTAGCGTGTTTCCCCGTGCCTTGTCATTTTTATTTGAGTGGCGTTGGGGTACGGGCTGAGTTTTTGGCTGAAATGCCTCTCTGTCGCGGCCATGAGGTGGCCGATCAGCCGCATCATATGCTGGAGATGTAGGTTTTAATGCTTCCTCCTCCCGTCGGTGTAGCAACCTGCGGTTTGGGTAACTCTTGGAGGGGCGTTCAAGTTCATATTCCTCGGCCGTGAGGATTTCAGTCCATCTGTCAGCTAGCAAATCTTGATCAGCCCGAAGCTGCTGCTGCTTTTTCTTAAGGCTATTTGTCGTGGCTATAAGCCGGCGCTTGAAGCGCTCTTGCTCGACGGGATCCTCCGGCATGACAAATTCATCATCGTCGAGGCTTGCCTCGTCTTCGGAGGGAGGCACGTAATTATCATCATCTGCCTCTCCATCTGCCGCTCTCTCGGGAGGCCTGGCTTCTCCATCCTCCCGCTCTAAATCTTGCTGGAGGGGATTGTTGTCATCTTCGGCACTGTCCGGAGTGCTATTATCTCTTGTGCCAGTGTCACCTCTTTTGCTTTGGCGATACTTAGAGCTGCGCCGCTGACGTCGGCGCTTGGGTTGCTTCTTGGAGGGGTCATCCTCCGCTGTCCTATCGCCATTGCCTTCTTTGGGTGTGTCCACCATGTATATATCATATGATGAGGTGGCTGTCCAGTGCCCTGTAGGCAGTGGTTCCTCTTCATCTCCCGCATCGTCGTCCATACCATCAATGTCTTCGGAGTCGAAGTCGAGCATGTCGGTCAAATTGTCGATAGTGGCTACTAAGTGGGTGGTGGGTGCGCGGCAAATTTCTTCATCATCCGCATCCCAATCCTGCCGAACATAGTTCGGCTAGGGCTCTCCTGACAGGGAGAGAGACCTTAATGAGTTCAGTATGTCGCCGAAGGGCGAGTGCTGAAAGATATCTGCGGAGGTGAACTCCATGATCGGCGCCCAGTCGGATTCGATAGGCATGGGCGCAGGTGGTTCGGAGTCCGTGGCCGGGGAAGAATCCGGCAGTTCGGCGTCACGGCTCCCGTGAAGGGTAAGGTCAATACTCGGCTCGATCGCCGCTGAGAATACGGCCTCCGTGGCGGGGTCTATCCACCCGTCCATGGATGGCGCAATTGGCTCCGAATTGAGGGTCCGAGCGGTTGCCGGTGCGGTCTCCTGAACTCTGTCTGATGGTAGAGCTAAATCATGCTCATCGTGACCGTGCGGCGCACACGGCAGGGGCTCAAATACGTTGAAGATTAAGTCTCCGTGGATGTCGGCCGTGTAGTTTAAGCTTCCAAACCTGACCTGGTGGCCAGGGGCGTAACTCTCGATCTGGTCCAGATGGCCAAGCGAGTTGGCCCGTAGTGCGAAGCCACTGAATACAAAGATCTGTCCGGGGAGAAAAGTCTCACCCTGGACTGCATCGCTATCGATGATCGAGGGAGCCATCAAGCCTAATGATGACGACACAGAGGAACTCTCAATGAAAGCACCAATGTCGGTGTCAAAACCAGCGGATCTCGGGTAGGGGGTCCCGAACTGTGCGTCTAAGGCGGATGGTAACAGGAGGCAGGGGACACGATGTTTTACCCAGGTTCAGGCCCTCTTGATGGAGGTAAAACCCTACGTCCTGCTTGATTATTCTTGATAATATGAGTAGTACAAGAGTTGATCTACCACGAGATCAGAGAGGCTAAACCCTAGAAGCTAGCCTATGGTATGATTGTATGTTGTCCTACGGACTAAAACCCTCGCCTCCTGTTACCATAGCCTACAAGTGTGATCTCCCAAACATCACCTAGCGGTAGAGCTAAATCATGCTCGTCGCGACTATGCGGCGCACCTGACATGGGCTCGAATCCATCGAAGATCAAGTCTCCATGGATGTCGGCAGTATAGTTCAAGCTTCCAAACCTGACCTGATGGCCAGGGGCATAGATCTCGTTCTGCTCCAGATGGCCAAGTGAGCTGGCCCGCAGCACGAAGCCGCCGAATACGAAGATTTGTCCGGGGAGGAAAACCTCACCCTGGATCGCATCGTTGCCGATGATCGAAGGAGCCATCAAGCCTTATGGTGATGACACAGTGGAACTCTCAATGAAAGCACCAATGTCGGTGTCAAAACCGACGTATCTCGGGTAGGGGGTCCCGAACTATGCGTCTAAGGCGGATGGTAACAGGAGGCAAGGGACACAATGTTTACCCAGGTTCGGGCCCTCTCGATGGAGGTAATACCCTACTTCCTGCTTGATTGATCTTGATGATATGAGTATTACAAGAGTTGATCTACCACGAGATCGTAGAGGCTAAACCCTAGAAGCTAGCCTATGATTATGATTGTTGTTGTCCAACGGAGTAAACCCACCGGTTTATATAGACACCAGAGGGGGCTTGGGTTACACTGATTCGGTTACAAGGAATGAGATCTAAATATCTGTATTGCCAAGCTTGCCTTCCACGCCAAGGAGGGTCCCATCCGGACACGGGACGAAGTCTTCAATCTTGTATCTTCATAGTCCAACAGTCCGGCCAAAGGATATAGTCCGGCTGTCCGGATACCCCCTAATCCAGGACTCCCTAACTAACCATAGCATGAAACATATGGATCCAAATCAGCCCCTTACGAAACAATGCATAAACTAGGGTTTAAGCTTCTGTCACTCTAGCAACCCATCATCTACTTATTACTCCCCAATGCCTTCCTCTAGGCCCAAATAATGGTGAAGTGTCATGTAGTCGACGTTCGCATAACACCACTAGAGGAGAGACAACATACATCTCATCAAAATATCGAACGAATACCAGATTCACATGACTACTAATAGCAAGACTTCTCCCATGTCCTCAGGAACAAAAGTAACTACTCACAAAGCATAAACATGTTCATAATTAGAGGGGTATTAATATGCATATAGGATCTGAACATATGATCTTCCACCAATTAAACCAACTAGCATCAACTACATGGAGTAATTAACACTACTAGCAATCTACTAGCACCAATCCCGGACTTGGAGACAAGAATTGGATACAAGAGATGAACTAGGGTTTTGAGATGAGATGGTGCTGATGAAGATGTTGATGGAGATTGCCCTCTCCCGATGAGAGGAGCGTTGGTGATGACGATGGCGATGATTTCCCCCTCCGGGAGGGAAGTTTCCCCGGCAGAACAGCTCCGCCAGAGCCCTAGATTGGTTCTGCCAAGGTTCCGCCTCGTGGCGGCGGAGTTTCGTTCGAGAAGATGGCTTCTGATTTTTTTCCCATCGAAAGACTCCATATAGCAGAAGATGGCCATCGGAGGGCCACCAGGAGGCCCACGAGGTAGGGGGCGCGCCCCCACCCTCGTGGGCAGGGTGTGGCCCCCCTGGTGAAGTTTTTGCTCTCAGTATTTTTTATATATTTGGAAAACATCTTCCGTGAAGTTTCAGGACTTTTGGAGCTGTGCAGAATAGGTCTCTAATATTTGCTCCTTTTCCAGCCCAGAATCCCAGCTGCCGGCATTCTCCCTCTTTATGTAAACCTTGTAAAATAAGAGAGAATAGGCATAAGTATTGTGACATAATGTGTAATAACAGCCCATAATGCAATAAATATTGATATAAAAGCATGATCCAAAATGGACGTATCAGAAGGCAACAGCGAGACGCCAGGGCCTTGGTCGTTTCGAAAATTAGAATCGGCCGGCAAGGCGGCTAATGATGACTCGTCAATGGAGTCCGGCGACGCAAGGTGGACTGCTGCGACGGGGCGGCTCAGGCAGGATTGTAGCACCGCAACAAGGTAAACCCATGGCTCAGAATGAGATGGTGTCCGTGACTTGAAACATCTCGGGGCTGCGGCGGTGTGGAGGTGGGCCGTGAGGGAGTCCTGGATTAGGGGGTCCTCGGACGGCCGGACTATATCCTTTGGCCGGACTGTTGGACTATGAAGATACAAGATTGAAGACTTCGTCCCGTGTCCGGGTGGGACTCTCCTTCGCGTGGAAGGCAAGCTTGGCAATTCGAATATGTAGATCTCCTCCCTTGTAACCGACTCTGAGTAACCCTAGCCCCCTCCGGTTTCTATATAAACCGGTGGGTTTACTCCGTTGGACAACAACAATCATAATCATAGGCTAGCTTCTAGGGTTTAGCCTCTACGATCTCGTGGTAGATCAACTCTTGTAATACTCATATCATCAAGATCAATCAAGCAGGAAGTAGGGTATTACCTCCATCGAGAGGGCCCGAACCTGGGTAAACATTGTGTCCCTTGCCTCCTGTTACCATCCGCCTTAGACGCATAGTTCGGGACCCCCTACCCGAGATACGTCGGTTTTGACACCGACATTGGTGCTTTCATTGAGAGTTCCACTGTGTCATCACCATAAGGCTTGATGGCTCCTTCGATCATCGGCAACGATGCGATCCAGGGTGAGGTTTTCCTCCCCGGACAAATCTTCGTATTCGGCGGCTTCGTGCTGCGGGCCAGCTCACTTGGCCATCTGGAGCAGAACGAGATCTACGCCCCTGGCCATCAGGTCAGGTTTGGAAGCTTGAACTATACTGCCGACATCCATGGAGACTTGATCTTCGATGGATTCGAGCCCATGTCAGGTGCGCCGCATAGTCGCGACGAGCATGATTTAGCTCTACCGCTAGGCGATGTTTGGGAGATCACACTTGTGGCAACTCCAGCCCTCAATTTGGAGCATATCGTGTCGTCCGAGGACGGGTGGATGGACCCCGCCATAGAGGCCACACACCTAGCGGCAATAGAGCCGAATACATACTGACTTCACCTCTTATGAGACCTGTGTTGCCGGACCCTTGGATTCGTCCCCGGCCACAGGCTCCGAACCGCCTGCATCCGTGCCTATCGAATATGATTGGGCACCGATCATGGAGTTTACCACCGCGGATATCCTTCAGCACTCGCCCTTGGGCGACGTGCTAAATTCATTGAGGTCTCTCTCCTTGTCAAGAGACCCTTGGCCGAACTATGTCCGGCTTGAGTGGGAAGCGGACGACGAAGAAATTCATTCCCCTCCCACCACCCATTTAATAGCCATTGTCGACGACTTAACCGACATGCTTGAGTTCAGCTCCGAAGACATCGACGGTATGGACGACGATGAAGGAGAAGAACAGGAACCACCGCCCACAGGGCGCTGGACAGCCACCTCAACATATGATATATACATGGTGGACACCCCCAAAGAAAGCGATGGCAATAAGGCAACGGAGGATATTCCCCTTGAGAAGCAATCTAAGCACCGGCGTCATCGGCGCCGCTCTAAGCCCCGCCATAGCAAAAGCAGCAATACTGGCACAAGAGACAATAACGCTGCGGACAGTGCCGAAGACGAAGACAATCCCCTCTAGCCAGGTTTCGAGCGGGAGGATGGGCAAGCTAGCCCTAAGGAACATGCAGAAGACGGAGAATCAGAGGATGATGATTACATGCCCCTCTCCGATGACGAGGTGAGCCTCAGCGATGAATAATTTATCGTGCGTGAGGATCCCGTCGAGCAGGAGCGCTTCAAGCGTCGGCTTATAGCCACAGCAAAAAGCCTGAAGAAAAAGCAACAACAGCTTCAAGCTGATCAAGATCTGCTAGCGGATAGATGGACCAAGGTGCTGGCAGCTGAGGAATACGAACTCAAGCGCCCAACCAGAAGTTACCCAAAGCGCAGGTGGCTACCCCAACTCGAGGAGGAAGCATTAAAGCCTACACTACGAGCGTATGATGCGGCTGACTGGCCACCTCGTGGCCAAGACAAAGCGGCATATTAGCCCAAAGTCCAGCCCGCACCCCGTCGTCAGTCAAACAAAAACACCAAGGCCTGGGGCAACACGCAGGACCTGTGAGACGTATTGGAAAACAAAGCAGGACATATAAGATCGATCTACGGATCACGGGGGCACACCCCAATGCATGACGACGACCGTCACGCCGGATATACTAAAAGCTAATCTGGCTGGGCTGAATATAGCACACAAGACTCGTATGAACTGCGTCGTGATATAGCCCGGCATAGAGGCGCCGCACACCCGCTATGCTTCATTGATGAAGTAATGGATCACGAATTCCTAGAAGGATTTAAACCCGTGAATATTGAGTCATGTGATGGCACAACAGACCCCGCGGTATGGATCGAAGATTTCCTCCTCCACATCCACATGGCCCGCGGTGACGATCTACATGCCATCAAGTACCTCCCATTAAAACTGAAAGGACCTACTCGGCATTGGCTCAATAGCCTGCCGGCAAACTCCACTGGCAGTTGGGAGAATTTTGAGGATGCATTCCTTGACAACTTCCAGGGCACTTATGTGCGACCACCGGATGCCGATGACTTGAGTCACATAACCCAACAGCAAGGGGAATCAGCCAGGAAATTCTGGACTCGGTTCCTAACTAAAAAGAACCAAATCATCGACTGTCCGGATGTCGAGGCCTTAGAGGCATTTAAGCATAACATCCGCGACGAGTGGCTCGCCCGACACCTCGGCCAAGAAAAGCCGAAGTCCATGGCAGCCCTCACGACACTCATGACCTGCTTTTGTGCGGGCGAGGATAGTTGGCTGGCTTGCAGCAACAACACATCAAGAAACCCTGGCAATTTAGATGCCAAAGATAGCAACGGCAGGCCACGTCGCAACTGACACAAACGTCGTAACAACGGCGACAACGCCGAAGACACGATAGTTAATGCCGGATTCAGTGGCTCTAAATCCAGTCGGCGGAAAAACCGTTCAAAAGAAGCAATCCGGGCCAGTCCAGCTTGGACCGCATACTCGATCGTTCATGTCAAATTCACGGCACCCCCGATAAACCAACCAACCAAACCAACAGAGAATGCTGGGTGTTCAAACAGGCCGGCAAGTTGAATGCCGAAAACAAGGAAAAGGGGCTGCATAGCGACGACGAGGGCGAGCCCCGCCTGCCGAACACAGGAGGACAGAAGAAATTTCCTCCCCAAGTGAAAACGGTAAACATGATATACGCAACCCATATTCAATGGAAGCATGCACTGAGGGACGTCTATGCGATGGAGCCAGTTGCCCCAAAGTTCAACCCATGGTCTTCTTGTCCAATCACCTTCGATAGCAGGGACCACCCCACCAGTATCCGTCATGGAGGTTCTTCCGCATTGGTCCTTGACTCCATCATCGACGGATTTCACCTCACTCGAGTCCTTATGGACGGTGGCAGCAGCCTGACCTTGCTTTATCAGGATACAATGCGCAAAATGGGTATAGACCCCTCAAGGATCAAACCCACCAAAACCACCTTTAAAGGTGTTATCCCAGGTGTAGAGGCCTGTTGCACGGGCTAAATAACACTGGAAGTAGTCTTCGGATCTCTGGACAACTTCCGAAGCGAGGAGTTAATCTTTGATATCGCCCCCTTCCGCAGTGGCTATCATGCACTGCTCGGATGAACCGCATTTGCCAGATTCAATACGGTAACGCATTATGCATACCTCAAGCTCAAAATGCCAGGACCTCGCGGGGTTATAACAGTTAATGGAAACACAGAACGCTCGCTCCGCACGGAGGATCACACTGCGGCCTTCGCAGCAGAAGCACAAAGCAGCCTTATGAGGCAAACCGCCAATTCGGCGAAAAAGACCCCGGACACCTTCAAGCGAGTCCGGAGTACCCTGCAAGAGGATCGCCAGGCACGTTTAGAGCTCTCCTAGCAATTCGGCCTCCGTCCTAGTCCCAATCAAGCGGTGAAATTTGCGCTGCGCGTACATAATTACGCACTCAAGATACCATGGGCATAGGCGGAGGCACGACCATGGAACGGCCCGCAATGCGGATCAACCGCTTCAGGACCCGTATACCCCTAACATTTTCTTCCTTTCAGGCCCCTATTCTCTAAAGGCCCTCTCCGATCATCTGATTATCGGACCCGTCATGAGAAGGAAACACCAAGGAAGCAAGAAGCTTTGACGTACAAGGGAATCCTCAGGTGGTCTCTGATAATGATCGATATACCTATTTTGCATACCCACATGCAGCTTGACCTTGGATAGGACATGTCAAATAGTCCTATTTTTACTTATTGCACTACATGTATGCATATGTTTTGACGTATCATTTAAATAACAATGTACATCATCAGCTCATTATTGCATTCCTTTATCTTTTTTTCCCTGTCTTCTTACTTACGACAATTCGCACCCGTACATTCTGATACGACCAGTGCGCCAGGGGCATCAGTGTACCCCATAACATGGCATGAAAAGTCCGAACACTTTCGACAGTGCGGCATCCCGAACTTATAGCATTATATGCATCAGCTCCGAATCATGTCTTGGGTAAATAGTTGGGTTTGCTCGGATCCCATGTTTTGGTACCTTACGTTCCGCTATATCAGCTAAGGTAGCACTGGGAGAACTACTGCGATTGTGTCTCGGTTCTTCCGGATGAGCACCTGAGTAGAGAAAGCCGAAAACTGACTGTCATGATGCGGTGAGAGCTGGTCGTTGTTCGAGAGGTCTCAAATCCTTAAAGATTTTTCCGCTTCAGGCGAGGAGTCGGCCTTGTCCGATTTAGGCGTACATAGCGCCCCTAGTTCGGCCTTCCGAATACTAGGGGCTTCGCCAAAATTTAAAATTGTAGAGTTCTATGGCTAAGTGAGAGTGATAAAGCTTTATAGTCCGATTGCCTGGTTCGTTGTGCTGAACACCTCCTTCGAAGGACCCAAAACTGGGATAAAGAGTGATCAGGTTTATCCCGAACACCTCAGTACTAGTTACATGGGGGCAGAAGCCGACGAATGGCCAACTCTCAAGTTTTATAAACGGCCGCACAGAAAGTAATATTTTAAATCAACAAGCCTTACATAGCGCACATGAACTCGTTTCACATGACAGGATCACATGAGTACATTCATTCAAATATTACATCCTTAGCACATTCCTCTGCCACAAGGCGAGCACCCTTCAGGACACTATCATAATACTTTTCAGGGTGGCGATGCTCCTTGCCCTCCGGCGGCCCCTCCTTCACCAGCTTTTCGGCGTCCATCTTCGCCCAGTGCACTTTCGCCCAGGCAAAAGCCCTGCGCGCACCCTCAATGCAGACAAACCACTTTATGACTTCAAACCGTGGGCAGGCGTTCACAAGCCGCCTTACCAGGCCGAAATAGCTGCCAGGCAGGGGCTCGCCAGGCCACATCCAGACTATGAGGCCCTTCATGGCCAGTTCGGCCGCCTTGTGAAGCTCGACCAGTTGCTTCAACTGGTCACTCAAGGGCATCGGATGTTCGGTCCCAATATACTGAGACCAGAACAACCACTCCGTCGAGCTCCCTTCCTCGGCCCGGTAGAACTCTGCGGCATCCGACACACTGCTGGGTAGATCTGCGAACGCTCCTGGAGAGCTCCGAATTCGGGTAAGTAAAAGGAAAGTTTCCTTCACATGCTTGCTTTTCATAATGAATGCCTTACCCGCCGCTATCTTCCTGACTGCCTCAATTTCCTAGAGGGCCTTTTGGGTTTCGGCCTTGGCATTTTGTGCGTTCTCGAGGGCCTTCGCAAGCTCGGACCCTTGCGCCCTAGAGTCACGCTCCAAGGACTCGTACCTCTTGACAAACTCCTGGAGCTCTTGCTGAACCTCGCCAACTCGGGCCTCTTGCTTCTCGCACTCGGCGCGCTCCTTGGCTGCTTTGCCTTCGGCCTCGAACAACGCCTTCTTCAGGGTCGCCACTTCGGTCGTGGCCCCTAGCAAAATTCATGACGATCCTATGATCTAACAACCAGTTTCCTTTTTCTTTATCAATAAATAGACGAGGTATCACTTACCTTTGTTCTCTTCGAGCTGCCTCTTGGTAAGGCCGAGCTCTTCCTCAGACCGCTCAAGGTCCCGCTTCAGTGCGGAGACCTCCGTCGTGTGAGCGGCAGCGGCCATCAGTGAAGCCTGCTTATTCACATAGACATATTCTGATTAGACTGCTGTGATTTTTAATTGATCCTCTATTCAGCCTTTTTTCCGAACAACAAACAGAGCACCAGGGGCTACTGTCTATGCTATAAAATTTTCTCATAATTTGATTACTTACCTCGAAGCCTGTTAGGAGGCTGGCCCAGGCTTCAGTCAGTCCGCTTTAGGCGGACTGAACCTTCTTGACCACCGCACTCATGATAGTACGGTGCTCTTCGTTAATGGAAGCGCCGCGAAGCTCTTCCAGCAAATTGTCCGATGCCCCTGGATGGACAGAGGCCATCGGCACAGACGGCTTGTCCCCCTTAGACTTGCTGCCACCGGCATTAGAGCCCATGGGAGTCTTGCCCCTTGTGCGCCCAGCGTCCGGAATGTCGCCTTGGGGCACTTCCGGAACTATCTCCCCTTGGTTCAGTACCCTTTGAGACAACACCTCGACGTCACTCGTAGGGTGGGGGGAGGAGGCGGTCGGGAGTGAATCGATGTTCATCTCCGATGGGCCCAAAGACTCATCCGAAGAGTATACATCGATACGGGCTTTGGATGGGCTGCATGATCATGTTCGGCATGATAAGAAGTAATAAAATAAAACATACCAAGAACTATTATGGTATCCGAATACTTACGACTTTGCTAGGGGCTTGTCCCTGGGTAACCACTCGTCGCTAAAAGCGGCCGCCGTGCAGCAGTCTGGAAGGAGAGTCCTTCCCTTCTTGGACCCTTCGGCTTCCCCTGACGGGGCGACCTTCCTTTTCTTGTCTCCCCCGACTGGGGGGGGGGGGGAAATTTCCTCTTCCTACTCCTCGTTTTTGTGGGAGGAGGGCGCTTTGGTGTTATCAGACGATGAGTCCGATACGACCTTGTGCCGGAGACCTTTCCTGGTCCCCGTGGCCTTCTTCTTCGCCTTCTTCTCCGACGCCTCATAGGGCATCGGAACCAGCATCTCCGTTAAGAGAACCCTTGCTGGATCCTCGGGCAGTGGGGCCGGACAATCAATCCGCTCCGCTGTCGTGACCCATTCCTGTTAAATGGCGTGGAGGCTTAGATCCCCCACATGATTATAGTGGGGAAAGAAACATCTTATGAGATATAAGGACTTACCGGATTGGCAGGGCACATTGCGCTGAGTCCGTGATCCTCGATAAGGGGAGGAGGTACCTCGGCGGACTTGAACAACACCCTCCAAATGTCCGGGTGTCTCATGTCGAAGAGCTCTCACAGCGTCTGGTGCTTAGACGGGTCGAACTCCCACATATTGAATGCCCGTCTTCGACACGGGAGGATCCGGCGGAAGAGCATGACCTGGACCACATTGACAAGCTTGATTTTCTTGCTTATCATGTTTTTAACATAGTTCTGGAGTCCCGTCAGCTCCACCGATGAACCCCAGGATAGGCCCTTCTCTTTCCAGGAGGTGAGCCGCGTGGGGATGCCGGATCGAAATTCAGGGGCCGCCACCCAGTTGGTGTCACGCGGCTCAGTGGTGTAGAACCACCCCGATTTCCACCCCTTCACTGTCTCCACATAGGAGCCTTCGAGCTAGGTGACATTGGGCATTTTTCCCACCATGGCGCCTCCGCACTCCGCTTGCTGGCCGACCACCACCCTCGGTTTAACATTGAAGGTCTTCAGCCACAGACCAAAGTGGGGCTTGATGCGGAGGAAGGCCTCGCACAAGACGATAAACGCCGAGATGTTGAGGATGAAATCGGGAGCCAGATCGTGGAAGTCCAGCCTGTAGTAGAACATGAGCCCGTGAACAAATGGGTGGAGGGGAAATCCCAGCCCGCGGATGAAATGGGTAAGGAATACAACCCTTTCATTGGGTTCGGGGGTAGGGACGATCTGCCCCACATCTGGGAGACGGTGCACGATATCTGCGGCTAGGTATCCAGCTTACCGGAGCTTCGTAATGTTCTCCTCCGTAATAGAGGAGACCATACACTTGCCTCCCGCTCTGGACATGTTTGGAGTGGTTTTCCGGAGAAAATGCGAACTTAGGCGCTGGAGCTCGAGTGCGCGAGAATGGATGGGCAGGGAAGAAGAAGGCGTGGGTGAAAAGGAGGAGTCCTTGTCCCTTTATAAGGGAGGAAGAAATTATGCGCCTCCCCACCTGCCTGGTAAACTCGCTTATTCCCCAAGCGCCGTGATTGATGGCGCGATTGGGTTACCCACACCCGTATTGATGAGAATACTGTGATAAGGGGACACGATCTCTGCTTCGACAAGACGTGCCAAGAAAACCGCCTCACAATATGTGCATTAGCTGGTTGGGAAAAACGATTCGTAATGACCGGGCCACAGCAGAACGTCATGTTATGTAAAGTTGTCAGCAGATTAGATTTGTGGAATAATATACTCTCTACGGTGGTATGTGGAATTTATTTTGCAGAGCCGGACACGATCCTTGTGTTCAAAATCTTCTATGGAGTATTCAGAGATGGAACCCGCCTTGCAATGCAAAAGACAATCTGCGGGCCGTACTCATTGTCATTGAAGCCTGGTTCAGGGGATACTGAGGGAGTCCTGGATTAGGGGGTCCTCGGACGGCCGGACTATATCCTTTGGCCGGACTGTTGGACTATGAAGATACAAGATTGAAGACTTCATCCCGTGTCCGGGTGGGACTCTCCTTTGCGTGGAAGGCAAGCTTGGCAATTCAGATATGTAGACCTCCTCCCTTGTAACCGACTCTGTGTAACTCTAGCCCCCTCCGGTGTCTATATAAACCAAAGGGTTTAGTCTGTAGGACGACAACAATCATAATCATAGGCTAGCTTCTAGGGTTTAGCCTCTACGATCTCGTGGTAGATCAACTCTTGTAATACTCATATCATCAAGATCAATCAAGCAGGAAGTAGGGTATTACCTCCATCGAGAGGGCCCGAACCTGGGTAAACATTGTGTCCCTTGCCTCCTGTTACCAGCCGCCTTAGACGCACAGTTTGGGACCCCCTACCTGAGATCCGCCGGTTTTGACACCGACAGGCCGCCCGCGGTCGCTCAGGCAAGGGCGATTTGAGTGAGTGGCGGCTCGGTGGGTTGGCTGCGGCTAGAGCCAGGTGACGGCGAGTTGAAAACCAGCGGCGCGACAGAGATTGGAGGAACAATGTCGGGAATTGTGGTGGAAGCGACCAAGGCAAGGCGCGGCGATTTCGCGCAGAGGCAAGCCGGCTCAGCGCGCGGGCGGGTCAAGGCGGAGCGAGGCCGGCTCAGAAAGTCGCGACTTGACGACGTCTACAGTGGAGGCAAGCGCGATGGCAACGGCGGCTCATGGCCAAGGCGGTGCAAGGCCGGCTCGAGACGGACTGAGGCAGCCTGGTGTGGGCGACGGCAAGGTAGACCACGAGTCGACGAAGGCAACTCGGTGACGGAGGTGAACCAGCAGCGGACGACTCGGGAAGTGGCTCCAGCGGAGGCCGACGGACAGGGCCGGCTCAAGGCTTAGTAGAAATTGGTACTACGACAGCTCAAAACCAGCTCGAGGTGAGCACGGGAAGACCCGTGGCGAGGCGAGTCACAACGATGGCGTTAGGCGGCTCTCGGCAGGGAGGCGACTTGGAGTGAAACGAGGCTGGGCTCGGAGATGACTGCTTAATAGCGGAGAGCCAAGCGGCGACTTGAAGAAACCGTAGAGTCGGTGATTTGCCATGGCGACAGCTCCATGCGGCGGCTCTGTACACGGCCGGTGGTGGTGTAAGGCGGCTTGGTGCAGTCTCCAACGGGGGCGTGGTGACTCAAGCGAGATTCGAAGAGTGGGAGACCGGCCAAGGCCGTAGTGACAACGGAGCAGGCGGCTCATGGTGGCATCGGCGGCTCAAGATGACTTGGAGGCAAGAGCCATAGTAGGAGCGATGAGTCGAGGCTGCCGGCTCAAGGGTGCGTCTGTGGAGTTGGACAGCGGGGCCGTGGGAACTCATGATTAGCGGCGGGGCACCGGGTCGTCTTGGGATGATGCAGGCATGGTGTAGTCGAAGGCGATTCAACGCCGGGTTGCAGAGGTGGGTTGTCCAGGCAATGGCTTGACCACTGGGAACAGGGGTCCCCAGACTTGCCTGCCTGCGGCCTGCGGCGTGGCTCAAAGGGGGCCCAACACGGCCCGTCTTCATCAACACAGACCCAAGACCCTCGCGAGGGGCCAAGCCTCACGGGGCGGAAGACATGGAGCTTCCTCAGGCACGGCCTCATTAGGCTGGCTCGCGAGGAGGCGGAGAGATCAAGGCAGGGTACCTCACGAGGTGCCCGTGACGCAAGCCATGACGACCAAGGGTGCCAGGCGGGCGCCAGCTGCGCAGTGTCCTCCTTTCCTCTTTGGTGCAAAGGGAGCAAGCGCAGGCGAGAGCATCAAGCAAAGGCACCCGTTTCGGTGCAACGAGACCAAGACCAGACCAACGGCAGGGAGGAAGTCATTGTGGAGCCCAAGCCAGCGTCACCACGAGAGCCTTTGGCAGGCGAGGACCAACTTTAGTCAGGATAAGTGTACCATATGTCCCCCTTCAAAATGGCCAATTGTTGGCGCCCTTCTCGCTCAATATTTGGGAAGAGGCCCAGGGCCTTTGCCTATAAATAGGACTAGCCACCCACAGGGTAGAATGGAGATCGGAGATCGGATCGCAATCAAGAAGGGAGAATCTAGAAGCCAAGAGAGAAACTAGCTAGGATCGGATCGAGTAGCATCACACACACAGAGAGAGAAGGGCGACTGAACTCCTCCAGCAGTTCATCCCCCCAGCCAAGAACAGACCCTCGCGAGGCTGTTCTTACTTGTATTGCTCATCATCATCAGCCCAACAGGCAATCCACCACACCACACACTGGAGTAGGGTATTACACCACAACGGTGGCCTGAACCAGTATAAACCCTGTGTCTCTTGTGATGTTCTTTCCATAGCTTAGATCTTAGCGAGGCGGAGGGGTGCAGGTAGGTAGGAGGCGAAATCTCCGCACGCACCCTAGTGTTCGAACCTCAAGGGTCTGCCGGAACCCAAAATCCGATAGGCACGGTCAATGGTGGCTCGGGAGAGTGGATTTTTCCTAACCGATTGCGCGCACAACCTGTATCCTTGCCGTCCATCCAGGCTACTGTCCAATCAACCTGCCCCCACCATGTTGTCAGCCATGCAGTGTACTCCCTGGTCATGTGATATTCTGTTGTGTGTATATGAAGCAGTATTGCAGCAAATGTGGGGCCATGGCCTATAGATTCTCCTGACAACCAGACCGATGGCCCATGGCCTTTAGATTCATCACGAGGGTTGCGCTGCTCATTATCTATGCAAGTCTAGATACAAATTCTGTAACTTTTGAAGAACTGACACGCATATGTTTAATCTGGTCAGTAATTCATAAGTCCCAAAAAATGGTAGTAGAACATTCATAAAAATGCCACTTTCTAGCAGAGTCAACAAAGGGACAAAAAAATCATAAAAGTTCTACTGAACTTGTGATAAAGTCCATATGTTGCCTTCATAAAGTTTTGTACTATTTTCATAACCTTCAAATTCACATGCACACAAAGTTATTCAAGGATTCATACAAAATGCCAGCTAGTTAAACATAAAGTTCCATTAACATCAATATGGCAAGAAAAAACATTCTCTGTTACATACAACAATAAAGTTCTTCAGCAATTTATACAAAGAGACCGCTTTGCAGAAACAGAGTTCTTTGTAAAAAGATAAAGTCCTTCATCAATTTTCAGCAAAGGACGATCCAGGAATCCAAAAAGTTCTTGTACAAATCTGCCAAAAAATTCAATCTATGATGAGAACTTGGAAATGAAGCATGTGTATACACAAGGATTTCGCCTGTCAGTGCAAACAAATAAACTGCAGCTTATTTTATCTATACAACGGGCATCAGAGAGCTAAAAGGAAGCCTTAACGCAGACAAAACTTAATCCAGCTTGTAGTCAAATCCCAACAAACAATCAGAGGGCCTAAAGAACACATGAACAAGATTAAACGTGGTGGATCCATGTACTACTAGATCCATCACGCAACAATCAATTTTACAGTGCTGCAATAAAATCCTAATCACCTTGAACTACAAATCCATTGGCGAGTAGGAAGAGGCAATCCCAGCTCGTGAGCTTGAGGAGGAGGCACAAGATAGCCTGTTCGTCGCCGGATCTGGTGGCAAGAGACGTCGACGCATGGGAGCCTTGGTGAGTATGGACTTGCCAGATCCGCAGCGAGCTGGGTAACGGCGAGCAAGCCGGGGACACCCCGAGGCATGCCGTGGTATGGAGGAGCTGATCCGACTGGGGGCCTCCAGATCGGGAGGGCGGCCGGCTGTGGGGAAGGGGATGGGACGGGAGGAGGACTGGCTGTGGGTGAGGGGAAAGGAGAATGGAGGCGTCGGGCGTAGCCTAGATATGTATTAGATGTGTATACCGGCCGGTGAAGAAGGAATATATTTTCCAGGCCTGGGTCTAGTGGGCCAGCCGGCTCGGATCCGCACATAGCATGTGCGGTCGAGATTGGCGTTGCGCGTGCAATGGGTTAGGAATCGCCTTATTCGGTGGCTCGGCCAGGCGACCCAGAACCACGGGCGGCTCGGCAGCGGAAACTCAACCGAGGAGTTCGGGTCATGGCCAGTTTCCGAGTCGTGGCAGTTTTGACTCGCCCACGTCCGGGTCTCTTTCCAAGTATTCTTGGTTTAGTTCGTCTAATAATGGCAGATCGATCCTGCTGATGAACGCGGCGGCTTGAAGCTAAACTTTTAGGATTTTCCCTGACGATCTTTGTCAATTGAACTGATGCCCATGAAAAATTGTTGATCTTGATCTAGAGAACCTAAAGCCGATGTAGATCCTTTCGAAACCAATCTTTCCTTCATCTCGAAAGTTGCAAACTTCTCAATCCTTTTAGAGAAATCCCTCCAAGAACTCAACACCACCGTGCGCAGGCCCAACGGTGGGCGCCAACTGTCGTGGATTTGTCACGGCAGATGTCCTAGTGGGAGGACTTAGTCGTGAGGCCAGCGCATCTATGTAGTAGCTTGAGAGGGGTTGATCGGAATCGAGAGACGCAACACGCAAGACAAAGATTTAGACAGCTTCAGGCCCCGGGAAACATCATCCGGTAACAACCCTACATGTTGTTTGTGGCTAGGTCTCATTATAATCACGAGGGATTCACCGTCTCTCCAGCTCTCCTAGTTGTGTCTAGACTTAACGATTATTCAATTTGTCCCTCTTGGGGTGCCCTGCCCCTCCTTATATAAATTGAAGGGGCGGGTTACATGTAGAGTCCAATTCGGACTTAAGACTTAACTATTCTGACTTCTCTTCACGGGCTTCTCTCCATGGGCTTCTTAACATCTCGAGCTTCTTAACATTTTGGGCTTATTAACCCCAGGCGATTCTGTCACAATCTGACTTAAACATCTGGCTTAAACAATCTGCCGGCTTAAACATCTGACTTAAACAATCTAGCTTAAACAATCTGCCGGCTTACAATCTGCTGGCTTAACATCTGGCTTAACTGTCTGCCGCCTTACCATGCTTAACTATCCACTAGCTTACCAATGAAATATCAAATCCTAGCCAGGTCATAACTCCGATCGGGTCATACAGCGGGGTATATCCCCGACAGGGTGGAACATCTTCTTCATCATCTTGTTCTTATTCTTGGGCTTCTTCATTGTTGACGTTGTCATTCTCTTCTCGAGGTGGAGAAGGAGGTTGATGAGGTTCATCTTGGTGTACTTCCTCGTTTTCTTCATCTTGGCGTGTCCCACTTGTGGATGCTTCCGTGTCAACTCTTGGTTCACCTTGTCGTGACGTAGAAGATTCCACTTGGACGGACGAGGTACTCTCATTCACCTCCGTTGGATGAATCTTGCCCATAGACAAGTCTTGGATTTCTTCTGAAGGATCTTTGTCTCCTACATCAATTGGCAATCGCTCTACTTGTGAGCCGTTAGATTCATCAAACTTCACATTTACCGTCTCTTCAACCTTTCGGGTGAAATTGTTGTAGACACGGCAAGTGTGCGAGTTTGAGCCATAACCAAGTAGGAAACCCTCATGAGATTTAGGAGCAAATTTAGAAACACGATTCTCATCAAGAATGTAGCACTTTGAGATGAATACCCGAAAGTATCCAACTTGGGGTTTGTTACCAGTGAGAAGCTCGTATGCCGTCTTGCCGAGTAGCTTGTGAAGATACAAGCGATTTGTTGCATGACAAGCTGTCTCAACTGCTTCCGCCCGAAAGTGTTTTTGGCGTCTTGTACTCATCAAACATCGTTCTCGCCATCTTAATAAGAGTCCGGTTCTTCCTCTCAACAACTCCACTTTGTTGAGGTGTGTACGTAGCCGAGAACTCGTGTGAAATCCCTTCTTCGTCAAGAAAGGTATCCACATTTGCGTTCTTGAACTTCGTTCCGTTGTCACTGCAAACCTTCTTGATCTTCACTTCAAATTGATTTTGGGCTTTCCTAGCGAAGTTCTTGAAGATCGTTTGGACCCGCAATTTATCATCAAGAAAGAACACCCACGTAAATCTTGAAAAATCATCGACTATGACTAGACCAAATGAGTTTCCACCGAGACATTTATAGGCATTGGGGCCAAAAAGATCCATATGAAGTAGCTCGAGCGGTCTTCTCATGGTCATGATGTTCTTCACGGGGTGACTTGAAGGAAATATGCCCTAGAGGCAATAATAAATTTATTATTTATTTCCTTATAACATGATAAATGTTTATTATTCACGCTAGAATTGTATTAACCGGAAACTTAGTACATGTGTGAATACATGGACAAACTGAGTGTCACTAGTATGCCTCTACTTAAATAGCTCGTTAATCAAAGATGGTTAAGTTTCATAGCCATGAACAAGAGTTATCATTTGATGAACGGGGTCACATAATTAGAGAATGATGTGAATGACTTGACCCATCCTTTAGCTTAGCAGTTTGATCGTTTAGTTTACTGCTATTGCTTTCTCCATAACTTATACTTGTTCCTATGACTATGAGATTATGCAACTCCCGAATACTGGAGGAACACTTAGTGTGCTATCAAACGTTACAATGTAACTGGGTGACTATAAAGATTCTCTACAGGTGTCTCCGATGGTGTTTGATGAGTTGGCATAGATCGAGATTAAGATTTGTCACTCCGTGTATCGAAGAGGTATCTCTGGGCCCTCTCAGTAATGCACATCACTATAAGCCTTACAAGCAACGTGACTAATGAGTTAGTTACAGGATGTTGCATTATAGAACGAGTAAAGAGACTTGCCGGTAACGAGATAAAACTAGGTATTGAGATACCGATGATCGAATCTCAAGCAAGTAACATACCGATGACAAAGGGAACAACATATGATGTTATGCGGTTTGACCGATAAAGATCTTTGTTGAATATGTAGGATCCAGTATGAGCATCCAGGTTCCACTATTGGTTATTGACCGGAGATGAGTCTCGGTCATGTCTACATAGTTCTCGAACCCGTAGGGTCCGCACGCTTAACATTCGATGACGATTGGTATTATGAGTTTACGTGATTTGATGTACCGAAGGTTGTTCGGAGTCCCGGATGAGATCACGGACATGACGAGGAGTCTCAAAATGGTCGAGAAAAAAATATTGATATATTGGAAGGTTATATTCGGACACCGGAGAGGTTCCAGGGGTCATCGGATAAATACCGGAGTACCGGGGAGTTAC